>NC_134356.1:280662285-280962285 GCF_048569485.1 Anomaloglossus baeobatrachus | reverse complement strand
ACCCCACACCCCGAGATAGGCACATCAGTCCGACACAAATCCTTGTTGCCTCCCTCCAGGGGCTGATGTCCACACCAGGTGGGGTGGAGCCAGGCAGTTGGCCCCACCCACTGAGGAGTTCACAGTCCTGGAGGCGCGAAAGGAAGGCAGTTCAGTTAGGGAAGGGAAAGAGTGAGGAGTGAAGTAGTAGTAGATGAGCAAACTGACCGTGTCCGGGTACATGGCCCGGGCACCAAGAGCAAGGTTGGCAGACGGTGGTGGCCATCTGCAGGAGAGGCAGATCGACGCGGAACCGTAGGACCGGGGACGGGCGGTGGCCCGCCGGTACCGAACCGGGGAGCGAAGAGAAGCCAGCACAAACCGGCAGGGCCTGCGGACCCCGACCAGGCTTGGAGTCGCCGTTAAACAGGTCAAATCCGTTAGTTATCGGAACCCCAGGGGTTTCCAAACAGCCAAGACCCGATTGAAGGCAACCGTCCAAACAGCAACAGGGAAATACAGCTACCGCCACAGCTAGAATTCCCAGGGCCAGAGCCTGCGGGCAAAAGGGCTCCTCCGGCATCTATCCACGCTGGGGAGCGGGTTACCGGTGGGAAGCCATCGGGACCGAAGTTACACAAAAGGTGCAGGGAAAGGCAGCCACCACCAACCGTCCGGGAGAAACCACAGCAGCCGGCTGCGGGACCCGTCCATCCAGCCGTTTGTTTTACCGGAGACTCCGCATCTATTCTTGGCTGAGTGAGTACCACCGTGCCATCTGGCACCACGCTGCCCCCGCGACCCTGCACCTCACCAACCGTACCTCCCCGTCACACCTTACCGGGCCCCAGGACAACCAACCCCTACCCACGGAGGGGGAATCAACATCCCAGCTGCTCCCTGCCATCGCTCCCGGGATCCCCGTCACCAGCAGCGGTGGTGCCCCAACCTCACCACAAACCGTGGGTGGCGTCACGGACCAAATCCCCAAACCAAACCAGCCCTTTCATTCATGGGCGAGGAGCGCCGCTCGAGTTTCCAGATCCGGCCCACCGCTCGAGCCACGCAGCAGCAGCAGCAGCGCCGGACCCGAGTGCCATTGAGAGCGCAGCAGCAACGGCTCCCTCACCGCCCGCGACAACTTGGCATCACGAACAGGATCTTACCGTTCTACCAGCTGGTAGAGGTGCGCCTTGTGTCCCGTTGGCGGCGTCCGGCCGAAAAATTTCAGAAGCCGCCATCTTGGGCGCGAAGATTTTCCCGCTCGAGCGTCTTCTCGAGCAGTGGAGGCGCGAAAGCCGAAGCTCCGCTCCTAAAGAGGAGGTGCTGAGAAAGGACCAAGGGGGGGCGGAAACAAGGAAGAGCAGCGGTCGCAGCCGTAGCGCCGCCCGCGAATGAGAATGGGCCAGGTTGTGCTCCGGCCGCACGAGCAGGGGAGGCCGCGGCCCCCGCCATTGCCCAGGTGATGCCGTTCTCCTTGCCCTATGTGCCCGGAGCTACCTGGCTGCCGCAGTACGACGGGAAACCTGATGCTTTGCAGGTCTTCCGGAAGAAGCTTAACCCGGTCCTAGAACTGTATCCCCTGACCGATAAGCAACGTGCAGCGGTAGTGCTGGGACAGCTAACCGGCGCCGCTGAGCAGGAGATGGAGACCTGGACTGAGGGGGACCAGTCCTTCGTGGCCACCATCTTTGAAAAGCTACAGATTGCCTTCAAGACCCGCACCAAAGCCGAGCTGCGGATGCAGTTTTACCAATGCCGACAGTGACCTGCAGATAGTATTAGAGACTATGCCTTGCGCCTGCAAACATCCCTCCGCACACTGAAGCAAGTGGATGCCATTAACGATGCAGACAGCAACAAAATGTTGGTCGAGCAGTTCGTGCAGGGGATGGAATCCTCGGAGGACCGCAAGCAGCTCTGGCTGTGGGCCCTAGAACACCCTAATGTGGACTTTGCCGTGCTGAAAGAACGGGCCATCAAAGCTCTGCAACCCCCAGCATCCGATGTCATAGAGGCGGCCCCATGGCCAGCTGAGACGGCCACCATCTTGGTAGCCCCTTCTCTCCCGGCTCCCTCGGCGCCTGCGGCCCCTGGAGGAATGATGGAGGAGCTGGCTGCCAAGGTCCGTCGCATGAATGGAGACCTCACCAAGATCCTCGCTGCACTCCAGCCTCCGACGAGACCCAAGCCCCCGGGGAGGATGCAGCTCGCCGACAGCCCGGAGGACGTCCCCTGGATGCAGCGGAGAAGGGCCAATGACTCAAGGTATGGACCTCCAATTTGTTACAGGTGCAGCAAGCCTGGCCACTACTCCCGACGGTGTCCATTAAACGAACAACCCCTGGGGCCAAGGGCCAATCCTCAGGAGTAGAACCCCGTGGCCCCCCCGACTGGCGGGATCGGTACATTGGAGCCCGGCCCATCATCCCTCTGGCAGTGGACGGCATCCCGCTAATGGCACTCCTGGACACTGGATCCCAGGTAACCATGATACCTTACACACTGTATCAGCGGTATTGGGGAAATGATGAACTTGCCCCTCCAGACGGTAGCATGACACTGGTCACAGCCGATGGACTCCCCTTGACCCAAGTGGAGTACAAACAAGTAGCCATGACCGTGGGACGGGCTGAACTGCAGCAGCAGGGAATGATTGTGATAATGAATGAACCCAGTGACCATAACCCGAAGGTAGTGCTAGGGACTAATGTGATGGAGCACTGCATGAGTGAGGTGTTGACCCTACTGCGGCAGTTAGCCGCCACAGCAGCAGGAGGCCGACAGAGGGCTGTGCAGCGTGAGATCCGGGCCTTGATGTATCGGCAACAAGTGAACTCCACAGGAGGAGAGATTGGGGGAGTGAGAGTGATGGATGCGGCCCCGTTGATTGTGCCTCCCAGGAGTGAGATGATTATCTGGTGCAGGGCAGCGATAGGTCTCCAGGGATGGGATTACCCGGCCATGGTAGAGCCTATGCCCTCCGAGCACTGGCCCACAGTAATGGCCGCCCGAGGGGTGGTAGATGTCAAGAAAGGTAGAGTGCCCATAAGGGTGTTAAACTGCGGGGAGGAGGAGGTTAGGCTTCCCCGGTACGCTACCCTCGCCAAGCTGCTTACTCTAGACCCCACACTATCCAAGAGGCCGTTCCCCCGACCGCACCGCCTCCTGCCAGTCACAATCCCTTCCCCGGGGCGGTTAGATGAGTGGTGTCAAGAGTTACACGTAGGCACTGATGATATCCCCACACATCACAAAGAAGGGGTATACAGGGTGGTACAGGAGTATGAGCAGGTTTTCAGCAAGCATTCATTAGATTTTGGGCGGATTAAAGGGGTCCAACACCATATCCCCACCGGTCAGCATCCTCCCATTAAAGAGAGATACAGACCTATTCCCCCTGCACACTACCAATGCGCCAAAGACATGTTGAGGAACATGAAGGAGGCGGGGGTTATTCGGGACAGCTGCAGTCCCTGGGCCGCCCCGCTGGTGCTGGTAAAGAAGAAGGATGGCACCATGAGGATGTGTGTGGATTACCAGAAGATCAACCAGATAACGCATAAAGATGCCTATCCTCTGCCCCGTATAGAAGAGTCCCTGACCACGCTGAGAACCGCTAATTATTTCTCTACCCTTGACCTCACCAGTGGGTACTGGCAGGTGGCCATTGCGCCTGAAGACCGTGAGAAGACCACCTTCGCTACCCCCATGGGACTCTGTGAGTTCAACAGTATGCCGTTCAGGCTGTGCAATGCCCCTGGAATCTTCCAACGGCTAATGGAATGCTGTCTGGGGCATCTAAATTTTGAGACCGTCTTGTTGTACCTGGACGATGTAATTGTATACTCACAGACGTATGAAGCCCACCTGGAGCACCTAGCTGAGGTCTTCGCGTCCCTTGCCAAGTATGGGATCAAATTGAAGCCCTCCAAGTGTCATCTGTTGAAGCCCAGGGTGCAGTACCTCGGACATGTGGTGGGCACGGAAGGCGTCGCCTCGGATCCCGAGAAGATCACTGCCATTCAAGACTGGCTGAGGCCGACCACGGTGAGAGAGGTGAGACAGTTCCTGGGTCTGGTGGGCTACTATCGCCGCTTCATTAAGGGGTACAGGTACACAAAAATGTCTGCCCCCATACAAGACCTCCTCGTGGGACAGACCAAGGGTGGTAGACCCCTTGGAACCCCGTTGGCGTGGGAAGAAAAGCATGAAGAATCCTTCCGCCAGCTGAAGATGGCCTTGACCGGGGAAGAAATCCTAGCTTACCCCGACTACAGCCTCCCATTCATCCTCTACACCGATGCCAGCAATGTGGGCTTGGGGGCAGTCTTATCCCAGGTCCAAGACGGAAGGGAGAAGGTGATCGCTTACGCTAGCCGAAAACTCCGACCTACGGAAAGAAACCCTGAGAACTACAGCTCTTTCAAGCTCGAGCTCTTAGCACTGGTGTGGGCTATCACCGAGCGATTCCGCCATTACCTAGCGGCAGCCAAGTTCACCGCTTATACGGACAATAACCTGCTAACCCATCTGGATACAGCTAAGCTGGGTGCATTGGAGCAGCGGTGGGTGGCCAGGCTAGCCAATTACGACCTCACCATCAAGTACCGGCCAGCCGTACAAATGCTAATGCCGATGCACTCTCCAAAATGCCCCACCTGTCGGAAGAGGGGCCGGATGATGACCTCGAAGAAATCGAGTTGCCTGCGTTTCACCGGCTGCTGGCTGAGAAGTTGCATGTCCATCAACAACAGGTGAACCTAGATCCGCTGCCCAGTCAGAGGTGGCAAGAAGCCCAGGACCAGGCCCCTGCTGTCCGCTTGGTCAAGACCCTGGTGGAACAAGGCTCTGCTGGGATAGACCCTGCCGCCCCTGCCGAGGCCCAACGCCTGTGGCGGGAACGAACCCGGCTGTACCTGCACCAAGGGAAGCTGTATCGGGAATTAATCAACCCGAAGACCCACGAGAAGGTCCGCCAGCTGGTGATTCCCCAGGCTAATGTGCCCACTGTCCTACAGGCATACCATGACGGTGCCGGGCACTTTGGGTGGAAGAAGCTGGAGATGCTGTTGAGAGAGCGGTTCTATTGGAGTGGGATGCGGGAGTCTGTGGAGGCCTGGTGCCGAGAATGCGGTCCCTGTGCACTGAGAAGAAGGGACGAGGCCAGCCAGAAGGCCCCTCTATGCCCAATCATTACGCATCAGCCGCTAGAGCTGGTCGCCCTCGACCACGTGAAGCTCACCCCTAGCCGAAGTGGGTATACCTACGCTCTGACCATTGTAGACCACTATTCAAGATTCATGGTGGTTGTCCCAGTCAAGGACCTGACCGGTCGTACCGCCGCTAGAGCATTCCAGGCCTATTTCTGTCAACCGCACGGGTACCCGGAGAGGGTGCTTACCAACTGGGGCCCGGCCTTCAAGGCGGAGGTGTTCCAAGAATTCTGCCAGTTGTACGGCTGCAAGAAAATTTTGACCATGCCTTACCATGCCCAGACCAATGGCATGTGTAAAAAGATGAACCACCTGGTCCTGGGCCTCCTCAAGACGTTACCGCTGGAAGAGCGGAACCTGTGGCCAGAGAAGCTACCTGATCTGGTCGATATGTACAACAACATCCCTTCCAGCTCTACGAAATGCACACCGGCGTACCTGATGAGAGTTCGGCCCGGTCGGCTGCCAGTGGACCTGGAAATGGGTCTGGAAGCCCCAGAAGCACTCCCTTCGACTGCTGGATGGGACACTTGGCGAATGGCGCAGTACCGACAGGTCCAAGAATACGTAGAAAAGAACTTGTGCCGGAGTCGGGGACAGCAAGAGCAGTGCTTCAACAGGAAGGCGCCTGCAGGTCCCTTCCAGCCTGGGAATGTAGTACTGAAGCGAAAGAGAAGGACCCATAAGCTGGATGATCAATCGGAGAAGACCCCGTATGTTATACAACCCACCAAATGGGAGGATGGGAAGGCCTACCAGGTCAGTCGTGACCAGGGAAAGATTTTGGCCACGGTTTCCAGGGACCACCTGAAGAGGTGCCCACCACCATTGCGGGTGGCAACTGAAGCTCCGGTCCCCAGACCGGTTGGGGAGAAGGAAAAGGGGGTAATCCACACCATGATGGGCGATTTCCCGGCAGATTGGCCTACGCAGAACGGCGCAGTGATTCTTCCAGTGATACTGTTCCCACAACCCGTGGATGAGAAAGTGATGGAAGTGGTCGACGATGAGCCAGTGCCCAGGGATGCACCTGTACCCAGCTCCCCTATGCCTCCGCCTGCCCCACATGATAGACGGGAAGAGGAACCAGTTGTTCCCTCTGTCCCACTGCCTGTCACCACTGACATTGAGCCCTGAAGGTCCACACGTCCCAACCTAGGTCGACCCCCGCTTAGGTACAGGGAAACCACTATCTAGGGGTGTGATACGTTGAGTGTGTGAATAAGTAGATGAATGAAAAGTAATCAACCGAAGATGTTACCTGATTGTCGACTGTGATTGACCAGGCCGTTGCCAGCAAGTTGTCCCCGTAGGGACCCTTTGCACCGTGCATAAGAAACTGCTTATGGACAAGCCTGAGAACTAGCAAGGCAACCACAAACTTGTGGGAATGTAAATATGTTGGCATGATTCCGTTACTGCCTCCGGAGAGGCAGATTGGAGGAAGGGCCCGCAGCAGAGCAGGCTGGGGCCCGGCCACCACCTGGACCGGTGGCCATCCTCCGGGGGGTCAGGGGTCCCCCATGGACGTGGGGTCCCCTGAAGTGACGGTAGGTTGCGAAACACCGTACCCGTTCCCGCTCGGGCAGCCTGGATCTGGACTGGGGTCAAGGGGTGCTGCCCACTTCTTAGGAGCAGCATCAGGGCCAGGTTGTTTGGGTGGGAGAGCGGAAGCCGTCTGTTTTAATAAAAATGACTACCGTTAGTAACGTTAAAAGTACTGTGCCTCCCGTTAAGGGAAGTTCATAAATATGCTTGTTGAATGTTTTTATATGTTTTACCTTTTTCAGTTGTGAAAATAAAACCGGTGATGGACAGGCAGCCCGCGGACGGTCTGCATTTAACCAAGGGGGAATGTGGCGCTCTGGACTAGCCAGGTCGTCACAGGTACTGCAACAACACACCCCACACCCCGAGATAGGCACATCAGTCAGACACAAATCCTTGTTGCCTCCCTCCAGGGGCTAATGTCCACACCAGGTGGGTGGAGCCAGGCGGTTGGCCCCACCCACTGAGGAGTTCACAGTCCTGGAGGCGGGAAAGGAAGGCAGTTCAGTTAGGGAAAGGAAAGAGTGAGGAGTGAAGTAGTAGTAGAGGAGCAAACTGACCGTGTCCGGGTACGTGGCCCGGGCACCAAGAGCAAGGTTGGCAGACGGTGGTGGCTGTCTGCAGGAGAGGCAGATCGACGTGGAACCGTAGGACCGGGGACGGGCGGTGGCCTGCCGGTACCGAACCGGGGAGCGAAGAGAAGCCAGCACAAACCGGCAGGGCCTGCGGACCCCGACCAGGCTTGGAGTCGCCGTTAAACAGGTCAAATCCGTTAGTGACCGGAACCCCAGGGGTTTCCAAACAGCCAAGACCCGATTGAAGGCAACCGTCCAAACAGCAACAGGAAAATACAGCTACCGCCACAGCTAGAATTCCCAGAGCCAGAGCCTGCGAGCAAAAGGGCTCCTCCGGCATATATCCACGCTGGGGAGCAGGTTACCAGTGGGAAGCCATCGAGACCAAAGTTACACAAAAGGTGCAGGGAAAGGCAGCCACCACCAACCGTCCGGGAGAAACCACAGCAGCCGGCTGCGGGACCCGTCCATCCAGCCGTTTGTTTCACCGGAGACTCCGCATCTATTCTTGGCTGAGTGAGTACCACCGTGCCATCCGGCACCGCGCTGCCCCCGCGACCCTGCACCTCACCAACCGTACCTCACACCTTACCGGGCCCCGGGACAACCAACCCCTACCCACGGAGGGGGAATCAACATCCCAGCAGCTCCCTGCCATCGCTTCCGGGATCCCCGTCACCAGCAGCAGTGGTGCCCCAACCTCACCACAAACCGTGGGTGGCGTAACGGACCAAATCCCCAAACCAAACCACCCCTTTCACTCACGGGCGAGGAACGCCGCTCGAGTCCCCGGATCCGGCCCACCGCTCGAGCCACCGAGCAGCAGCAGCAGCGCCGGACCCGAGCGCCAGCGAGAGCGCAGCAGCGACGGCTCCCTCCCCGCCCGCGACAATAGCATGGGAAGGCATGTGTATATTGAACTACATAGACCTCTGTTTTGCAGATAGATGAGGATCCACGGGGAGCCCTAAATCATTAAAATAGGAATAACTAACTTTCTTGATACAAAATTTATTCCAGCGGTTACAGTTGTTACCTATACACTTTTCTTCCAATAAAGAAAGAAAATTATGTATAAAGCTTCAAAGTGTGAATAATATTGATTTGCATTTGTTCTATATTTTCCTATTCTTAAATACAATGTTATAGTAATGGAGCATGAATTTTGTTTTCAGCATTGGGAAATAGCTTTGTCTACAAAATATACAGAGGGTGAAATAACTATTGAACACACCACCAATTTTCTTCCAGAGACCAGAAAAGAATAAGCTAATGTAACACTATCTTCACAAAGATGGCGCCCGAGATAAGCGCTATGCGCAGGCGCCAACTCTGACGCCATCTTAGTGAAGAGATTAGTGAATCTCTAATATAATGTAATTAACATAGCTATACAGAGAGGGGGAGGAAGGCAGCCTGGGGCGTGAATACATAGCAAATCCTGACCCACCTATTAGATATTGTGCAACTCCTATCAATCAAATAACAGTGAATATCACAAACTTTACTTGCCTATATTTCAGAAAGTATATACATCCAATCTCACAACTAAAGGTATGTATAGAATCAGAATTATAGCGTCAATATGGCACTGGCTTTCGGTGGTTGGTCCTCTTTAACTAGAAAATTGGTGATGTACTCAATGCCTTTTTGCCCTATAGTTTGTCCCTTCTTCCCTGCATTGAAATTCACTTTGTGTCACAGATTTAAGGCTGCTTTACACGGTACGACCGATTGTGCAATTTCACAATCGATCGTACCCGCCCCCGTCCTTTTTGCGTCACGGGCAAATCGCTGCCCGTGGCGCACAAAGTCGGTAACCCCCGTCACACGTACTTACCTCTCGTGCAACCTCGCTGTGGGCGGCGAACGTCCACTTCCTGGAGTTGGAGGGACGTTCGACGTCACAGCGACGTCACACGGCCGCCGGCCAATGGAAGCGGAGGGGCGGAGATAAGCGGGACGTAAAGATCCCGCCCACCTCCTTCCTTCACATAGCCGGCGGCGGCTGCGTGACGCAGGTGAGCTGCTGTTCATCGTTCCCGGGGTGTCACACGGAGCGGCGTGTGCTACCCCGGAAACGATGAACAACTAAATTAAACGATATTATGGAACCTAGCGAGCAGTACACGACTCACGATTTGTGAGCGATACTGCGTCTCTAGGAGGTGTCACACAGGCCGGCATCGCCAGCGATGCCGGATGTGCGTCACAAAAACCGTGACCCCGACGATCTATCGCACGATAGATTGTCTGGTGTAAAGCAGCCTTTAGTGTTCAGCTTTGTGAAATTGACCATTTTGTATTCCAGACACTCAAATTAAGATTATAATTATTTTTTTTTAAAACTGTTGTGTTTTTCTCTTTCTTATGATATCTCCATTAATGTAATATTAATGATCAGTTGAAACTCTGCAAGGAGTTTGTATGTTCTCCCTGTGTTTGTGTGGGTTTCCTCCGGGGTCTCCGGTTTCCTCCCACACTCCAAAAACATACTGATAGGGAATTTAGATTGTGAGCCCCAATGGGGACAGTGTTGCCAATGTATGTAAAGCGCTGTGGAATTAATAGCGCTATATAAATGAATAAATATTATTATATTATAATGAATAATTATGGATGTAGATGAAATGACATAATATAGGACATACCAGCATTAGGTTAACTTATAAATGTCTATTTTGTGTAATATTAAATTATAAAGGTGTAACCAACAATAAGAATCATAATTAAAGAGGACCTGTCACCTGGTCAAAAGTGCATATTGTTGCACTTATATTATTCCCGTTGCTCCCCTGGATTCTCCTCTTTTTTTAATTTCCACCATATGGTTCTAAAGATATAGGCCTTTATATTTGGTGCTAATTTTTACTGTCTTTTTTTACTGTCTTTGCAAAGGGTTGTTGCTCACAGGCAGGGCCGTATTTACCATTAGGCACCTGTGGTCCGGCGCATTTTCATTTATTTGTGTCCGCGTCAATTAAGACGCGAATGCAAACAAACTGCAGCCGCCGAGCACAGGGAGCTGATTGACCCCGGAACTGCCGGCGCCTGCACTTCCGGGGTCACATGCGCGCGCCAATCAGCTCCTTCCTCTGTTCTGCGTCCACTGCTGTGTGGACATCACGTGCCGCAATGGAAGCCGGTGTCAGAAGAGGATACTCACGTGAGCCAGGAAGATGGCGGCGGGCACTGGATCAGGTAAGTGCTCGCAGAGCTGAAGATTCATAAGGAGCGTGGGGGTGTCTCTAATGCAGACCGGAGATCTGCGCATGCGGGGGGGGGGAGGCAGAGGCTTATACTGGGGGGAGGCTGGAGGGAGGCAGAGGCTGATACTGGGGGGAGGTTGGAGGGAGGCAGAGGCTGATACTGGGGGAAGGCTGGAGGGAGGCAGAGGTTGGACGGAGGCAGAGGCTGATACTGGGGGGAGGCTGGAGGGAGGCAGAGGCTGATACTGAGGGGAGGCTGGAGGGAGGCAGAGGCTGATACTGGGGGGAAGCTGGAGGGAGGCAGAGGCTGATACTGGGGGGAGGCTGGAGGGAGGCAGAGGTTGGAGGGAGGCAGAAGCTGATACTGGGGGGAGGCTGGTGGGAGGCAGAGGCTGATACTGGGGGGGAGGCTGGAGGGAAGCAGAGGCTGATACTGGGGGGGGAGGCTGGAGGGAGGCAGAGGCTGATACTGGGGGGGAGGCTGGAGGGAGGCAGAGGCTGATACTGGGGGGGAGGCTGGAGGGAGGCAGAGGCTGATACTGGGGGAGGCTGGAGGGAGACAGAGGCTGATACTGGGGGGAGGCTGGAGGGAGACAGAGGCTGATATTGGGGGGACGTTGGAGGGAGGCAGAGGCTGATACTGGAGGGAGGCAGAGGCTGATACTGGGGGGAGGCTGGAGGGAGGCAGAGGCTAATACTGGGGGGAGGCTGGAGGGAGGAAGAGGCTGATACTGGGGGGAGGCTGGAGGGAGGCTGAGGCTGAGACTGGGGGGAGGCTGGAGGAAGGCTTCGACTGGGGGGAGGCTGGAGGGAGGCTGAGACTGGTGGGAGGCTGGAGGGAGGCTGAGACTGGTGGGAGGCTGGAGGAAGGCTGAGACTGGGTGGAGGCTGGAGGGAAGCTGAGACTGGGGGGAGGCTGAGGCTGGGGGTTAGGATGGAGGGAGGCTGAGACTGGGGGGAGGATGGAGGGAGGCTGAGACTGAGACTGGGGGGAGGCTGGAGGGAGGCTGAGACTTGGGGGAGGCTGGAGGGAGGCTGAGGCTGAGACTGGGGGGAGGCTGGAGGGAGGCTGAGACTGGGGTGAGGCTGGAGGGAGGCTGAGGCTAAAACTGGGGGGAGGCTGGAGGGAGGCTGAGGCTGAGACTGGGGGGAGGCTGAGACTGGGGGGGAGGCTGAGACTGGGGGGAGCCTGAGACTGGGGGGGAGGCTGAGACTGGGGGGGGAGGCTGGAGGGAGGCTGAGACTGGGGGGAGGCTGGAGGGAGACTGAGGCGGAGACTGGGGGGAGGCTGGAGGGAGGCTGAGGCAGAGACTGGGGCAGGCTGAGTCTGGGGGGAGGCAGAGGCTGAGACTGGGGGAGAGGCTGATGCTGAGCGATGATAGAGGCTGATGCTTGGGGAGGCTGGGGAGAGAAGGTGAAGCTGAGGGAAGAGAGAGGCTGATGCTGAGGGAAGAGAGGCTGATGCTGAGGGAAGAGAGAGGCTGATGCTGAGGGAAGAGAGAGCCTGATGCTGGGGGAGAGAGCCTGATGCTGGGGGAGTGAGGGGCTAATTCTAGAGACAGAGTACAAGGGTTGAGGCATAGTGCAATGACAAAATTGATTGGGTGGGGGGAGTGTAAGGACTCAGAATAAGAGGGGGCAGCATTGGGAGCTCATTATGGAGAAGGGGCAGCATGTGTGGGATCAGTATGGAGTGGAGCAATGTAGGGGAGTTAATATCAAGAGTGGAGTAGTGTGTGTGTGGGGGGGGTGTCTCAGCATAAACCTTAGTGTGGTGGTCTTAGCATGAGTGGGGCAACATGGAGGTGTCATTATGGAAAAGAGGAAGGCAGCAGCATTAGGAGCTCATGGAGAGGGGCAGCATGCATGGGACATTGTGAGAAGGGGGGCAGCATGCATGGGACATTGTGAGGAGGGGGCAGCATGCATGGGACATTGTGAGGAGGGGGAAGCATGCATGGGACACTGTGAGGAGGGGGCAGCATGCATGGGACACTGTGAGGAGGGGGCAGCATGCATGAGACACTGTGAGGAGGCGGCAGCATGCATGGGACATTGTGAGGAGGGGGCAGCATGCATGGGACATTGTGAGGAGGGGGCAGCATGCATGGGACATTGAGAGGAGGGGGCAGCATGCATGGGACATTGTGAGGAGGGGACAGCATGCATGGGACATTGTGAGGAGGGGGCAGCATGCATGGGACACTGTGGAGGGGGCAGCATGCATGGGACACTGTGAAGAGGGGGCAGCATGCATGGGACACTGTGAAGAGGGGGCAGCATGCATGGGACACTGTGAAGAGGGGGCAGCATGCATGGGACACTGTGAAGAGGGGGCAGCATGCATGGGACATTGTGAGGAGGGGGCAGCATGCATGGGACATTGTGAGGAGAGGGCAGCATGCATGGAACATTGTGAGGAGGGGGCAGCATGCATGGGACACTGTGAGGAGGGGGCAGCATGCATGAGACACTGTGAGGAGGCGGCAGCATGCATGGGACATTGTGAGGAGGGGGCAGCATGCATGGAACATTGTGAGGAGGGGGCAGCATGCATGGGACACTGTGAGGAGGGGCAGCATGCATGGGACATTGTGAGGAGGGGGCAGCATGCATGGGACATTGTGAGGAGGGGGCAGCATGCATGGGACACTGAGGAGGGGGCAGCATGCATGAGACATTGTGAGGAGGGGGCAGCATGCATGGGACATTGTGGGGAGGGGGCAGCATGCATGGGACATTGTGAGGAGGGGGCAGCATGCATGGGACATTGTGAGAAGGGGGCAGCATGCATGGGACATTGTGAGAAGGGGGCAGCATGCATGGGACATTGTGAGGAGAGGGCAGCATGCATGGGACATTGTGAGGAGGGGGCAGCATGCATGGGACATTGTGAGGAGAGGGCAGTATGCATGGGACATTGTGAGGAAGGGGCAGCATGCATGGGACATTGTGAGGAGGGAGCAGCATGCATGGGACATTGTGAGAAGGGGGGCAGCATGCATGGGACACTGTGAGGAGGGGGCAGCATGCATGGGACACTGTGAGGAGGGGGCAGCATGCATGGGACATTGTGAGGAGGGGGCAGCATGCATAGGACACTGTGAGGAGGGGGCAGCAGGCATGGGACACTGTGAGGAGGGGACAGCAGGCATGGGACACTGTGAGGAGGGGGCAGCAGGCATGGGACATTGTGAGGAGGGGGCAGTATGCATGGGACATTGTCCTCACATCATGCTGCTCCCTCCTCACAATGTGCAGATCATATTTCATAATCGAGGAAGGTGTGGTGGGTATAATTTATAAGGGAGGGCAGTGTGTAGTTTATTAGGGGCAGTGTGACAGTCACAGTATATAAGTGGGGACGGTGTGGTGGGAATATTTTATACTCATGCTATGTTTTGATGTGTCTGTGGTGATCCCCATGGGGGGGTTAGTGCCCTTCGTTTCTCATTGATTATTTTGAAAGTGTTTTACAGAGTAGATCTGCCTTAAACAGATGTCGTGTGCGAAAACTAAGTTTTACGTTGTCACTAAGGGGCGCGACCACTTAAAGTGCCTAGGGCAGCACGAAGGCAAAATACAGCCCTCACAGGGTAATTATGTAGAGCAGCCTAAAAAGACTTCCTCAGAAATTCCTGTGAGCCATAAAACATAGCACTAAATAAAATGGCTTAAGTTTTATAACTTTTAGATAGGAATACCATAGATTTCAAGAGTACTGAGAATCTCAGGTTAGTGTGGACAAGCTACCACTAACTTTTGAAATCCCTTAACGTCTCCATGAACCAACATCTCATGCTAATGAGCACGGGGACTAGTCCCCTGGGCATTAGTTCCCCCGGCTAGTTGGCTCCATTAGCATCTTAGTATTCCCCTGTGGGTGTGCTAACCTGCTAATGAATGTGCAGCGTCAGAGGATGATCTCACTCACCTCTCTGCCGCCATCGCCACCCGACACTGGATTGCGGCTCAGTGCGCATGACCCCAGAGTTTCGGTCATATGCACTATGAAGCCGGGTGTACGTGTCATAGCTTCAAACTCCTGTAGTGCGCATAACCGTAAGTCCGGGATCATACTCACTGAGCCGAAATGTAGGAGTCAGACGCGATGGCAGCAGAGAGGTGAGTGAGATCATCCTCTGACACTGGGCATTCGTTAGCATGTTAGCAACTAACATGCTAATGGGGGTGACTAGCTCGGGGAACTAATGCCCAGGAGACTAGTCCCCGCATTCATTAGCATACGGTAAAATATCTTTAGAAATACTTTTTTTAAATATCTCTTTATCTATGCTAGTCTATTTGTAGCACCCACGGAGCAGGGGGTTCAATACTCGTCGCCGGGCCTGGTGATGTCGGGTCTGGGGATGTCACGGGGTGGCCCTTTCGCCCAGTTTCGTGGCCCTGAGGTGTACAATAAAGGAGGGGGTGGTAATGGAGATTTGATTTCATGATGCCACCTGCGGTATGCGGCCAGGTAATAGCCGCCACTGCTGTCGCTGTCCTCCGGGGCAGATGGTAGTAGCAGCCAGGATGTTTCTGCTCCCCACAGGTGGAGTGGGCCCGAGTGAGATGATGAGGGAAGTAGTAATGGTGGGCACCGAAGCGCAGGGAGGTGCCACCGGCAAGAACAGGCGGACACAGTCTCTGCGGGTTCCAGATGTTTGACTGCTCCTAAAATACTGGCCACCGCTGTGATGGGCCCAGCTGATCTTGAGCAATTCGAGGTCACTGCTGGTGCCCCCACTGTGAGTCCTTTCTGGTCGGGGTCCCTCCAATTCCGGTGTGTAGAATGTGGAACGGGCTGCGGGTGTTCACTGCATGCTCCGCAGACCCTGGAATCCCGTGTAGCAGTGGAGAACCCGGGCTGACTTACCTGCTCCAAGCCGCGGGCCCTTTGGCGCTCTCAGAAGTGTGAGGTAGAAGATTGGATCGAGGTCCCAAGTGTGCGTCTCACCCCAAGCTATGCCCGGGGCTAACTAACTATGTGTGAGGATGCTCCTTCCCTTTTCTCCAAGTGGTGCCCACCCCCCAGGTGGTTGTCCTAGTGACCGGGAAAGTCCCATGTCTCATGATGGCCACTCCCCAGCCTACCCTAGTCCATCCCCTGTTGGGAAAGCACCTGACTGCATTCGTTGTGTGAATGTGAGAAGCACCAGCGATTAACCTCTCTTTACCCGGGATGAGTACTACATCTTAAGGGAGATACACTTACCCTGTGACGACTGAAGCCTCAGGGGTGCAACATATACAGGGACGATTAGGCATAGATTAGCAATATGCACCCAGAACTGTTCGTGGTAGGGTGAGCATATTCTTCTTGGCAAAAAGTTTCCAGTTCCTGTAAATTCCTGGGCTTTCTTGCATAAACTGCATGCTTGAGTTCTCCCCAGATCGGCTAAATGATACTGAGATCAAGAGACTGAGATGGCGACTCCAGAACCTTCACTTTGCTCTGCTGTAGCCAATGACAGGTTGACTTGGGCTTGTGTTTTGGATCGTTGTCATGTTGGAACGTCCAAGTACATCTCATGCGCAGCTTCTAGGCTGATGAGTGCAAATTTGCCTCCAGTATTTGCTGATAACGTGCTGCATTTATCTTTCCTTCAACTTTGACCAAGTTTCCTGTACCTTTGTAGCTCACACATCCCCATATTATCAGTGATCCACCTCCATGTTTTACAGTAGGAATGTTGTTCCTTTCATCATAGGCCTTGTTGACACTTCTCCAAATGTAACTTTTATGGTTGTAACCAAAAAGTTTGATTTTGGTTTCATCACTCCAAATTACCTTGTTTGAGAAGTTTGGAGGCTTGTCTCTGTGCTGTCTGGCACATGGTAGGCAAGATACTTTGTGACATTTGCCTAGTAATGACTTTCCTTTTGGCGACTCGACCATGCAGCCCATTTTTCTTCAAGTGCCTTCTGATTGTGCATCTTCAAACAGCCACACCGCTAGTTTTCAGTGAGTCCTGTATTTCAGCTGATGATATTTGTCGGGTTATTTTTGCATCCCAAGCAATTTTCTACCTGATTGTGGTTTGGTTTTTACAGAGCCCCTTATTTTTCATTTGCTAATCACTGTTTGAACACTGGTGACTTGCATTATCAATTCATTGGATATCTTTTCATATCCCTTTCCTGTTTTATACAGTTCAACTATCTTTTCCCGTAGATCCAATGACAATTCTTTTGCTTTCTCCATGACTTACAAACCAGACATGTCTATGGCTGGAAGAAAGATTCAAGAGTCTGTCTGGAACCCAGAAACTCATTCAGATTTATGCACACACACTGACTACAAGCAAATAGGTTCCAGGTGAGGATGTTACATTTATTAGCCATTCAAACCCACTTGTGTCATCTCCTGTGCATGTTATCAGGCCAAAATCACCAGGTTATCTGAAATTTGATCAGGGTCATTTGGATGTTATTGGTTGTTATTTTGATTTAAAAAGAGAAAACAGAGAAGTTTAACAATAAATGGCTGCACCCAACCACTAACCATGAGTGGGAAAAATGTTATTGTGTTATCGTTCATATTCTCTTAAAAAAGGTCAAGAAAGCAGAAAACCTGCCGGGGTATATAAACGTTTGAGCACAACTGTATATAGCAATACCACAGTATTGCTGAATATAGTACAAATCACAATCTCCTTTGAAGCCTGGCCACAGGCAGGATTTCAAGGGAGCTCCATGATGACAGACACTGAGGTCTTCAACAGACCCCTGGCTGTCACAACAACCCATGGGTGACCCGCAATCACTTCACATGGCGCCGATGGACACATAATAGAATAATGTGCTCCCATGCTGATGCTCTGTTAATCCTGCTGTGAGAGTCTGACAGAAGCATTTAATAGGTTAAAAATCACTGGCAGAGCTAGGCGCCACCTGCGATTGTTAGAGGCATTTCCTGTCTGTAATACACAGCCATTACTTGCCGTGCATGGGGCGAGCTCACCCTGTGAGCCCGCTCCATATGTGCCACCCCTGCAATGGTCGAAACGGCTCAGATCCGGGGGGGGGGTGTCTGCTGTGGCTCGAGTTTGTGACGCCACCTGTGGTTCGCGGTAAGGGGAGTACAGCCGCTGTCAATAGGAGTACCCGGGGGAGATAGAGTGGGGGCAGCCAGATGATGTTTCCCTCCTCGGGTCGGCGGGGCCCGGGACTCTGGATGATGGTATTGGGGAGCGTGGTGCAGATTGGAAGCAGGGGAGGACCATGTACTCACTAAGGCAGTGTTGGTGATGATGCGACCGCAAAGCAGACTCTCACAACAAGGTAAACCAAGTCTCTGGGTGCCGCTGCCCTCTTGAGGAAGCTCGTCCAGGTATCCGTCCCCTATAGTACTGCCGGGTGGTCTGGAGCCTGCCTCCGTGAATAAATTAGAAGTGTTCTGATGGCCCGTTGGCATAAAGCTGTCTGGGCCCCATTCCCTACTTATTGGTAGTGGAGAAGTGCTCTGAAGGGCTCACACTTGGGATTTCTGTGGGCTGCTTGGGTTGGAAAGCCCTATCCCCCTCGTTGCGCTAGTGCCCCCGATCTCGGAGCTTCTTGGGGACAGTCCATAAAGTCACTACCCTCCGCCGGTAAATTGCCCTGTTGCCTGAAGCTACTCCCCGACCTAGGGTCTAGTACCCTGCCGTGATTTCGATCCTGGGACGGTTTTTAGACTCTGATGCCTGCCGTCCTCCAAGACCGGGTCCAGGCACCCAGCACTAAAGGGTGGGAACCCAGAAGCATGGGGGGTTAAATCCTGCACTAAGATATAAAGAGCGTGTAGTACCCTGTGACGCCCTGACTAGTCCAGGGGCGTCACACAAACGTAACTACCAACTTGCACTGTACATGTACAGCAGATGTCAGTAAGGGGTTAAATAGTTATCAGTATGGGTAATTTTGCAGTATTAAATGGGTCTGCTACATACTGTAATTATTCTGTGGGTAGCAACTCATTGTCTACCACTGTGGAACTACTGTTATGAGTACTGCTTGTACACAGGGCCGGATTATAGGCGGGGCAGGCGGGGCTTCAGCCCCGGGGCCCCCACCAAATGAGCTTCCAAGGGGGCCCCCACCACCAGGGCCATACTTGCCACCCGTCAGCAATTTTTTTTTTTTCTTCACACCCTCTCCCCCTCCGTAAAGACAGTCTAATAAATCAGCTGTGTTTTCAGAGGGGGGGGGGCGCGCACCTACATTTATTTGTATCTGCATCTCTAAGTCGCAAAAACAAACTGCTGGTGCAGGACGCTGATTGACCCCGGAAGTACCAGCGTTTGTACTTCCGGGGTCAGAGGTGTGCCTGCTCCCTGCTCTGCTGCGGCGTACAATGCTGCGGATGTCACAGCAGGACGCCGCAGACGTCACAGCAGGACGCCGTGGCCGCGGAGGAGAAGACCGACGCCGTGGCCGCGGAGGAGAAGACCGGCGCCGTGGCCGCGGAGGAGAAGACCGGCGCCGCGGCCGCAGAGGAGAAGACCGACGCCGCGGCCAGGAGAGGAGACTCACCGGAGCAGGAGGATGGCCGCGGCACCGGAACAGCAGCAGGAGGACGGCGGCCTATACCGGAGCAGCAGGAGGATGGCATCAGAGCAGGTAAGGGCAGAGCTGAACAAAGATGTGTGGTGTGTGTGGTGTGTGTGTGTGTGTGTGTGTGAAACAGAGCTGTGTGTGTGTGTGTGTGTGTGTGAGAAACAGCTGTGTGTGTGTGTGAGAAACAGCTGTGTGTGTGTGAAGCAGAGTGGTGTGTGTGTGTGAAGCAGAGCTGTGTGTGTGTGTGAAGCAGAGCTGTGTGTGTGTGTGTGTGTGTGTGTGAAGCAGAGCTGTGTGTGTTTGAAGCAGAGCTGTGTGTGTGTGTGTGAAGCAGAGCTGTGTGTGTGTGAAGCAGAGCTGTGTGTGTGTGTGTGAAGCAGAGCTGTGTGTGAGTGTGTGTGTGTGTGTGTGTGAAGCAGAGCTGTGTGTGTGTGTGTGTGTGTGTGTGAAGCAGAGCTGTGTGTGTGTATATATGAATCAGAGCAGTCTGTGCGGCACCCCAGAGCGCTAAGCCACCCATCCCAGTAATGTGTACGCCACCAGAACTGTTTGCCACTCCAGTAACATCTCTGCCCCCCCCAGTAACGTCTGTGCCCCCAGCCCCTCCTGTGATGTATATACAGCAGTGCTGTGTCAGTGTGCACGGTGTGCAGTAATTTCTGTTAGTGATAGCCGTCATGCAACACAGCCATATATCCTGGAGGAGCTGGACGGAAACAAGCGGGGGAGGTGAGTGAGGCTGCTTGTGACTTCTCCATATTAACACCTGTAATGCGTCTGTGTCTGCATGTATGTCAGTGTATATGACTGTGCATATATTTGTCTGTTTAAATGTATTTTTGTGAATTTGTCTTCAAATATGTATATGTACGTATGCCTGTATGTGTATGTGCGTGTCTGCATGTGGATGGGGCCCATTGAGACTCAACCGGGGACCACAAAAACCTGGAGCCGGCCCTGGCTGCCTTAACATTGGGATGAATAAAAAAAATATGTGAGTAAAGGCTACTTTACACATTGCGATATCGGTCCCGATATCGCTAGTGTGGGTACCTGCCCCCATCTGTTGCGCGACACGGGCAAATCGCTGCCCATGCCGCACAACATCGCGCAGACCCGTCACACATACTTACCTGCCCGGCGATGTCGCTGTGACCGGCGAACCGCCTCCTTTCTAAGGGGGCGGTCCGTGCGGCGTCACAGCGACGTCACTGAGCGGCCGCCCAATAGCAGCGGAGGGGCGGAGCTGAGCGGGACGTAACATCCTGCCCACCTCCTTCCTTCCGCATTGCGGCCGGGAGGCAGGTAGGAGAGCTTCCTCGTTCCTGCGGCGTCACACATAGCGATGTGTGCTGCCGTAGGAGCGACGAACTACATCGTTACTGCTGCAGTAACGATAATCGAGAATGGACCCCCATGTCACCGATGAGCGATTTTGCACATTTTTGCAACGATGCAAAATCGCTCATCGGTGTCACACGCTGCAACATCGCTAATGCGGCCGGATGTGCGTCACAAATTCCGTGACCCCAACGACTCCGCATTAGCGATGTCGCAGCGTGTAAAGCCCCCTTTACTCTACTTTCTGTGTATAAGTGACTGCTATGAGTGATCCTGGACTGTGTCTGTATTGTACTGTGTATAAGTGACGGCTGTGAGTGATCCTGGACTGTGTCTGTATTGTACTGTGTATAAGTGACTGCTGTGAGTGATCCTGGACTGTATCTGTATTGTGCTGTGTATAAGTGACAGCTGTGAGTGATCCTGGACTGTGTCTGTATTGTAGTACTGTAAATCTGAATGTGGCAGAACAGGATAAGACACATGCTCAGTGGATTTATATCTAAATGCTACAGTTCGCGCTCTACTGTTATGGCTAAAAATGTTAACTAGTGATGAGCGAGTACTAAAAAGCTCGGGTGCTCGAGGCTCGGGCCGAGCATCCCAAGATACTCGTGTACTCGGCCCGAGCACCGAGCCCAATGTTATCCTATGGGAGACCCGAGTATTTTTATGAAATGACCCCCGGCAGCATGTAGAAACCCTAAAAATGTCACAAAAGTCTCAGAAGAGTGCTCAAATGACATGGCAACAGCATGGGGAAGACCCCTTGAAGCATTTATCACTCAAAAGTCACAGCTGTGAACAATTTTGTCCGCGTTTTACGCCATTTTTACGGACTCACCAGAAAACCTTTCAAAATGACACCAAAATGAATTTTCATGGCGGAAATGTTAAGGGCACATACCCAATAGTGAGATAGAGCTGGTGTATGTTACTTTTTGAGATTAATACATGAAAGATTTTACGTAAAACATTGTGTGGCACTCCGATGTCCAAAACGCACGTTTTGTGCTTTTTACTAGCGATGTCGTTTTTTTTTTTTTTCATTCTATCTCCCGTCGGTCGGTCTCGCTCTGTCGGTCTCTCTCTGTCTTGTCTGTCCCCCTCTCAGTCTGTCGGTCATTCTCCCCCCTCTCTCTTACTTACCGTTCCCCGATCACTGCCGCGGCGCTGCACGGCTGTTCACTAAACTCCGGCGGCTTTTCCTCTTTTGAAAAAGCCGGCCGCTCATTAAACAATCTCGTATTCCCTACTTTCCTGCTTTTCGGCGCCTATGATTGGTTGCAGTGAGACACGCCCCCACGCTGAGTGACAGGTGTCTCACTGCACCCAAACACAGCAGCCGGTGTGTGTGTGTATACTGTGCAGTGAAATAAATAATTAAATAATTAAAAAAAACGGCGTGCGGTCCCCCCAATTTTAATACCAGCCAGATAAAGCCATACGGCTGAAGGCTGGTATTCTCAGGATGGGGAGCTCCACGTTATGGGGAGCCCCCCAGCCTAACAATATCAGTCAGCAGCCGCCCAGAATTGCCGCATACATTAGATGCGACAGTTCTGGGACTGTACCCGGCTCTTCCCGATTTGCCCTGGTGCGTTGGCAAATCGGGGTAATAAGGAGTTATTGGCAGCCCATAGCTGCCACTAAATCCTAGATTAATCATGTCAGGCGTCTCCCCGAGATTCCTTCCATGATTAATCTGTAAATTACAGTTAAAAAACACACACACCCGAAAAATCCTTTATTAAAAATAAAAAACACTAACAAAGTCCCTCATCACCAATTTATTAACCCCGACAAACCCTCCATGTCCGGCGTAATCCACGGATCTCCAGCGTCGCGTCCAGCTGTGCTGCATGAAGGTGACAGGAGCTGCAGAATACACCGCCGCTCCGGTCACCTCCATGCAGCAAATGAAGACAGCCGCGCGATCAGCTGAGCTGTCACTGAGGTTACCTGGATGCAGCGGTGGCCGCGGGTAACCTCAGTGACAGCTCAGCTGATCGCGCTACTCACCGCCGCTCCGGTCAGCTCCATGCAGCAACTGAGGTGAGTATAGCGATCAGCTGCTGTCACTGAGGTTACACGCGGCCACCGCTGGATCCAGCGGTGGCCGTGAGTTACCTGACTGACAGCAGCTGATCGCGCTACTCACCTCAGTTGCTGTGTGAAGCTGACAGAAGCGGCGGTGTATTCTGCAGCTCCTGTCACCTCCATGCAGCAGAGCTGGATGCAACGCTGGAGGACTGTGGATTACGCCGGACATGGAGGGTTTGTCGGGGTTAATAAATTGGTGATGAGGGACTTTGTTATTGTTTTTTATTTCTAATAAAGGATTTTTTCAGGTGTGTGTGTTTTTTAACTGTAATTTACAGATTAATCATGGAAGGTTTCTCGGGGAGACGCCTGCCATGATTAATCTAGGATTTAGTGGCAGCTATGGGCTGCCATTAACTCCTTATTACCCCGATTTGCCAACGCACTAGGGTAAATCGGGAAGAGCCGGGTAGAGTCCCAGAACTGTCGCATCTAATGTATGCGGCAATTCTGGGCGGCTGCTGCTGACTGATATTGTTAGGCTGGGGGGCTCCCCATAACGTGGAGCTCCCCATCCTGAAAATACCAGCCTTCAGCCGTATGGCTTTATCTGGCTGGTATTAAAATAGGGGGGGACCGCACGCCGTTTTTTTGAATTATTTATTTATTTATTTTACTGCACAGTATAGACACGCCCACCGGCTGCTGTGATTGGGTGCAGTGAGACACCTGTTACTCAGCGTGGGGGCGTGTCTCACTGCAACCAATCATAGGCGCCTGTGGGTGTGGAAAGCAGGGAATATGAGATGGCTGTGTACAGAGCACAGCGCGCCCGCCGGTATAAAGGCTCGGTCACGCTGTGCAGGCCGGCCAATCACTGCAATTCCACAACTAACAGGGCTGTGGCATTGCAGTGGTCTGCCAGCCAATCCCTGCATGAGGGCTGGCTCTCAAAAGAGCGCCAACATGCAGGGATGAAGACCACGAGTAGAGCACGAGTATCGCGAGATTACTCGGTCCCCGCCGAGTAGCCCGAGTACAGTGATACTCGTGCGAGTACCGAGTAGTAACAAGCATACTCGCTCATCACTAATGTTAACGTTTATGGGGCCCCCACCAGATTTTCTGCCCAGGGGCCCCCACCAACCTTAATCCAGCCCTGCTTGTACACTGCAATAAGACAAGTACTATTATATGGGTATTACTGTGTGGCTATTGCTATATGGGTACTACCATGTAGACATAACAGTGATCAGAACTTGTCCTAGAGTATCATGATAAATATTTGACCCAGTCAGGGGAATCTTTTTTTGTGTGTAAGTTTATCAATCAGACACTATTGCTGTGTAGTTACACTGTGCTATGTGGTCAGAAATTACGTTATGTCTGTACAGTATCTAGTTTACTTTAAATCAGGGCTGTGACCAGATTTCAAAATCCTAACTGCATACTGTAGTATTAAATAGATGTCTTAGAATTGTTTACTTACTTTGAAAATGTATGTCAGAATGGCTGGAAATTCTTAAAGGTAGTCCGTCATCCAAAAAACTGAATTTAAACCACTTATACATTCTTATAGAGTACTTATAGAGTAAAAAAATCATACCTTTAGTCTCGATTTTACTTATTTTGTCAAATATAAAAAAAAAGTAAATATGAGTGGGCTTTAGTACACCCTTGGTATGCTGGGTGCAGTAGCAGCTCAGTGCACTGTTCTGTCACCACAATTAAAATCCTTCGCACCACCCTTTACATTGAATGATATATATCGTCCACTTTGGAGTGAAAATAAATTGAATAGGAGTAGGGATGAGTGGACCTGTGGACGTTCAGCCTAAAGGTGTTGTCCAAAAGAAAAAAAAAATTCAATAATTGAAAAAATGTAAAGTATTAATGTTTTGTTTAAATATTTATTGTTTTTAATTGAGCAAAATATAAAAAAAAAATTAAAAGTTTGATATTTTCCACTGCTAAACAGTAGGGGGAGCAGCTGTATCCCACTGTAGAATTAGCTCACATTACAGCTGCAGTAAAAGTGGGCAGAATCTGCTCTCCTGTGTGTGATGTCACAGATCCCCCTACCAATCTGGGGGTTTCAAAAAGGATAAGAGAGAATGACATGTAGGGACACAGTGCGGAGCCATTTTGTTGGTGACCACAAATGTCTAAAGTGTCACCAAGGACAGCAAGCAGTATCACACAGGATAGGATTAGATACAGCTCAGCAGACAGTATCACACAGGATAGGATTAGATTCACAGCTCAGCAGACAGGATCACAGAGAATAGGATTAAATACACAGCTCAGCAGACAGGATCACACAGGAGAGGATTAGATACACAGCTCAGCAGACAGGATCACACAGGAGAGGATTAGATACACAGCTCAGCAGACATTATCACACAGGAGAGGATTAGATACAGCAACTCAGCACAGTATCACACAGGAAAGGATTACATAAGTAGACAGTATCACACAGGAGAGGATTACATACACACACGCACGCACACACGCCATGCACTGCCTGCACGCACGCCATGTTCTGCATGCACGTATGCACTGCACTGCATGCACACACCCCCACACACAAAGCTCTGCATGCACGCAGGCAATGCTCTGCATGCACGCAATGCTCTGCGTGCACATATGCATGCCTGCACGCAATGCTATGCATGCACATATGCCATGCATTGCACTTTCCCCTGTCACCCGGGATGTGTAAGTACTGGTGCCGGACCACCGCCTCTAATCTCCCCCTGCTCTCCCCGCCGCTACCCTCCCCCCTGCTCTCCCCTCCAACACCGCTACCCTCCCCCCGCTCTCCCTGCCGCCGATGCTACCTCCCTCCCCCCGCTGCTCTCCCTACTGCTACCCCTCCCCCCTCCCCCACTACCCTCCCCCTGCCGCTTCCCTGCTACCGCCACTCCCCCCACTCTCGTGTGCTCACCTCGGGCCTCCGCGGTATACACAAGCATGCGTGCAGCAGAGCAGTGCGAGTGTGCGTGCATGTGGTAGAGCATTGCGGGCATGCGGGCGTCAGAGCATTGCATGCATGCGGCAGAGTATTCCGGGTGTGTGTGCATGCGGCAGAGCATTTTGGGTGTGCATGCATGCAGCAGAGCATTGCGTGTGTGCATGCTGCAGAGCATTGCGGGAGTGCGTGTGTAGCGCCCCTGACTATATCAGGGTGCTACAGGGAATTGCATCCTGTCTCCCAGGGTGCAGGGCCCAACCCCCATGGTTCCAGTTTCCCAATAACCGGTGTCACAACATCAGTACCACAAATCCCAACCACACCTCACATCAAACCTGTCAGACACACCAGTGGGATGGTCAAGCTGGAGTAGGGCCACCCACCTAGAGGGTCAGGCAGACTGGTGGGGAGGGAAGTTCCAGTGAGTTCAGAGGAGTCGAAGAGTTGAGAGTAGCCCTCAAAGAGTGAGGAGTTGGGAGTAGTAGCTCCCAGGGAGCGAGACCAAGGTTGGGTCGCAGACGGTGGTCCGGGACCACAGAAGTCGGAGACCGGTGGCAGTGACTTTGAAAAGAATGCGACGAAGATAGTCTAGGAGGACTGTCGGTATCTGAACCCTAAAAGAACTGACTGGTACCGAGCACGATGGGGTACAGGACCCTAGGTCGGGAGCAGGTTCATCCGTCCTGATAATTAACCTGGGAGGGAGAATATCTTCATGAACTTCCCTAAGAGCTCAGAGATTGAAGGCATCAGCACAACACGGGGGATAGGGTTCTCCATAAAAAGCAGCCCAATTGAAATCCCAAGTGCCAGCCATCAAGAGCACAGCTGCCCTACACACAGGTAGCTGGGCCCCAACAGCTTCATGCCAAGGGGCCACAACAGACAACTAAAATTGTGCACGGAGGCAGGGTCCGGACTATCAAGTGACACCGGTGGGAGCGGACACCTGGACGGGCTCCCTTGCAGAGACTGTGATGCACAGAGACTTTGGTTTATCTTCAGTGTGAGTGTCTGCTTTATAATCCTCATCCTGCACCACCACTACCCACAGTGAGTACTCTGCACCCTGCGCTCCCAAATATCCCACACCATTACCTCAGAGGCCGGGGCCTTCCCTACCTGCGGAGGGACCGACACCTTGCTGCTCCACATAATCTGCCCCGGTACTCCTTCCAGCAGCGGTGGTAATCCCATTACACCGCAACCCGCAGGTGGCATAACAACCCGCAGGTGGCATAACAAACTTCTCCCCTGTAAATATCCCCTTCCAAGGATCGGAGTGTTAGCCAAGCCCGGGTCCCCACCCCTCGAGCCACGACCACCCCGGATCCGAGCACCCCGGCCTGCGCCAGGGCGGCACATGTGCAGCAGAACATTGTGGGTGTGCGCGCGGCAGAGCATTGCAAGCGGGCAAGCATGCAGCAGAGCATTGTGGGTGGGCGAGTATGCGGCAGAGCATTGCGGGTGTGCATGTGGCAGAACATTTGAGCGGGCATGCATTGCGGGCAAGGGTGCATACAGAGCATTGCAGGTGGGTGTCTGAGTGGCAGAGCATTGCTGGTACGGGGCGTTCAGAGCGCTAGGTGGGGAGCCCAATGCAGCTGTCCTTCGTGACACTTTAGACATATTAGGATCACTTTGCGGTCACCAACAAAATTGCTCCGCACTGTGATCCTAAACTTCATCTTCCCTTATCTTTTTTGAAACACCCAGATTGGGAGGGGGAGGTGTGACATTACACACAGGAGAGCAGATTCCACCCACTTTTATTGTAGTTGTAATGTGAGCTACTTCTACAGTAGCTCTGCAGTAGGATTTCAGCAGCTGCTCCCCCTACTGTTTAAGAGTGAAAAATATCAAACTTTTTTTATTTTTTTTATATGTTGTGCAATTAAAAACATAGTTACACAGTTACATAGTTACTTAGGTTGAAAAAAGACCTAGGTCCATCTAGTTTAACCTTCCTCCACCAATTCTACATTTTGTCCCTAAGTCACTTATAACCAACAATGTTATGTGTACTGAGGAAATCATCCAGCCCTTTTTTAAAAGCTGTTCTAGTATCTGCCATTACTACCTCTTGTGGTAGGGCATTTCATAATGACTGCTCTAACTGTAAAGAACCCTTTCCTATTTAATTGCCAGAATCGCTTTTCTTCCACTCACAGTGTATGCCCCCTGGTCCTTAGTATTGTCTTTGGAAGAAATAAGTCATGTGCCAGTCCTTTATATTGACCACACATGTACAGTTAGGTCCAGAAATATTTGGACAGTGACACAATTTCCGCGAGTTGGGCTCTGCATGCCACCACATTGGATTTGAAATGAAACCTCTACAACAGAATTCAAGTGCAGATTGTAACGTTTAATTTGAAGGTTTGAACAAAAATATCTGATAGAAATTGTAGGAATTGTACACATTTCTTTACAAACACTCCACATTTTAGGAGGTCAAAAGTAATTGGACAAATAAACCAAACCCAAACAAAATATTTTTATTTTCAATATTTTGTTGCGAATCCTTTGGAGGCAATCACTGCCTTAAGTCTGGAACCCATGGACATCACCAAACGCTGGGTTTCCTCCTTCTTAATGCTTTGCCAGGCCTTTACAGCCGCAGCCTTCAGGTCTTGCTTGTTTGTGGGTCTTTCCGTCTTAAGTCTGGATTTGAGCAAGTGAAATGCATGCTCAATTGGGTTAAGATCTGGTGATTGACTTGGCCATTGCAGAATGTTCCACTTTTTTGCACTCATGAACTCCTGGGTAGCTTTGGCTGTATGCTTGGGGTCATTCTCCATCTGTACTATGAAGCGCCGTCTGATCAACTTTGCGGCATTTGGCTGAATCTGGGCTGAAAGTATATCCCGGTACACTTCAGAATTCATCCGGCTACTCTTGTCTGCTGTTATGTTATCAATAAACACAAGGGACCCAGTGCCATTGAAAGCCATGCATGCCCATGCCATCACGTTGCCTCCACCATGTTTTACAGAGGATGTGGTGTGCCTTGGATCATGTGCCGTTCCCTTTCTTCTCCAAACTTTTTTCTTCCCATCATTCTGGTACAGGTTGATCTTTGTCTCATCTGTCCATAGAATACTTTTCCAGAACTGAGCTGGCTTCATGAGGTGTTTTTCAGCAAATTTAACTCTGGCCTGTCTATTTTTGGAATTGATGAATGGTTTGCATCTAGATGTGAACCCTTTGTATTTACTTTCATGGAGTCTTCTCTTTACTGTTGACTTAGAGACAGATACACCTACTTCACTGAGAGTGTTCTGGACTTCAGTTGATGTTGTGAACGGGTTCTTCTTCACCAAAGAAAGTATGCGGCGATCATCCACCACTGTTGTCATCCGTGGACGCCCAGGCCTTTTTGAGTTCCCAAGCTCACCAGTCAATTCCTTTTTTCTCAGAATGTATCCGACTGTTGATTTTGCTACTCCAAGCATGTCTGCTATCTCTCTGATGGATTTTTTCTTTTTTTTCAGCCTCAGGATGTTCTGCTTCTCCTCAATTGAGAGTTCCTTAGACCGCATGTTGTCTGGTCACAGCAACAGCTTCCAAATGCAAAACCACACACCTGTAATCAACCCCAGACCTTTTAACTACTTCATTGATTACAGGTTAACGAGGGAGACGCCTTCAGAGTTAATTGCAGCCCTTAGAGTCCCTTGTCCAATTACTTTTGGTCCCTTTAAAAAGAGGAGGCTATGCATTACAGAGCTATGATTCCTAAACCCTTTCTCCGATTTGGATGTGAAAACTCTCATATTACAGCTGGGAGTGTGCACTTTCAGCCCATATTATATATATAATTGTATTTCTGAACATGTTTTTGTAAACAGCTAAAATAACAAAACTTGTGTCACTGTCCAAATATTTCTGGACCTAACTGTATTTATACATATAAATGAGATCTCCTCTGAGACGTCTTTTTTCTAAGTTAAACATATCTAACTTTTTCACCCTGTCATCATATGGGAGGCCTTCCATTCCTTTCCTTGTAGTAGTCTAGTTAGCCGCCTTTCAACTGACTCTAACTTCTGAATGTCCTTTTTAAAATGTGGAGCCCAAAACTGGATCCCATATCCCAGATGCGGCCTTACAAGCTATATATAAAGAGGGGTAACAATATGTTGGGATCATGGGATCTAATCTGTCTTTTTATACACCCTAAAATGTTGTTTGCTTTTGCAGCTACTGCTTGACATTGAGTGCTGCTGCTCAGCTTATTTGTAATGAGAATACCAAAGTCCTTCTCCTGTTCTGTAGTCCCGAGTTTACTTCCATTTAATGTATACGCAGTAATAGGATTACTCCGTCCTAGGTGCATTACTTTACATTTATCAACATTAAATCTCATTTGCCAAGTATCTGCCCATTCTGACATCTTATCCAGATCTTTTGTAATATTGTACTATCAAGGTCAGGTTTTAATATCCTACATAGTTTGGTGTCATCAGCAAAGACTGACACTTAATTACCTTGTGGATGGGATTGATAGTAAAGAGGTTAAAAAGAATCGGTCCTAGCACAGATCCCTGCAGCACCCCACTGCTTACTATAGCCCATTTAGAGAATTTACCATTTATGACTACTCTTTGTTTCCTATCTTTTAGCCAATTCCTTACCTAGTTGCATATAGTTTCCCCTAGTCCTTGCTTCTGCAGCTTTAGTATGAGACTATTATGTGGTACAGTATCAAATTTCTTTGCAAAGTCCAAATAAATCACATCAGCTGCATTACCAATATCCAGGTTTGCACTTACCCCCTCATAGAACCCCAACAGGTTGGTTAGACATGACTTATCTTTCATGAATCCATGCTGTCTGTCTGTTATTATATTATTATCTGCAATATATTTTTGCATGTCATCCCTTAGGCTATGTGCACACAGTGCGTATTTTTGACGCTGCGTTTTTGTGCGTTTTTGGCCGCTAAAAACGCACAAAAACGCACCTGCGTCGAAAAAACGCGGCAAAAAACGCACGTGTTTTGCCGCGATTTGGTGCGTTTTTTCTCACTGCGTCTTTATGCGTTTTTTATCAGTGAACAAAAAAAAAGGTCTGATGTCATTTCCTTCTTCAATGTGTTCTTCATTCTCCACTAGTGTATGCAGAAGAGCAGACAGCTGCAGAACTACAAGGCTCAGCATCCTCCATCCAATAGTGTATGCAGGAGAGCAGACAGCAGCTGCAGAACTACAAGGCTCAGCATGCTCCATCCAGGACTGTATGCTTGAGGGAGAGTCAGGGGGAGCAGACCTACAAGGCTCAGCATCCTCCATCCAATAGTGTATGCAGGAGAGCAGACAGCAGCTGTCGAACTACAAGGCTCAGCATCCTCCTTCCAGGACTGTATGCAGGATTTCTTTGCCCCCCAAACAAAAAAAATGACGTGGGCTTCGCCATATTTTTGTATGCTAGCCGGGTACAGCAGGCAGGTACGGCTGCCCCCAACCCCCAGCTGCCTATTTGTACCCGGCTGGGAACCAAAAATATAGAGAAGCCCTTTTTTTTTAAATTATTTCATGAATTTCATGAAATAATTTAAAAAAAAAAATGACGTGGGCTTCGCCCAATTTTTGAGTCCAGCCGGGTACAACTAGGCAGCTGGGGATTGGAATCCACAGTGCAGGGTGCCCATGCTTTCTGGGCACCCCCACTGTGAATTGCAGTCCCGCAGCCACCCCAGAAAATGGCGCTTTCATAGAAGCGCCATCTTCTGGCGCTGTATCCAACTCTTCCAGCTGCCCTGAAGCCGGGTGGCTAGCTGGGTAATAATAATGGAGTTAGGGCTAGCTGTATATTATCAGCTGGCCCTAAGCCCGAAATTCATGGTGTCACGCCAATATTAGACATGGCCACCATGAATTTCTAGTAAAGATAAAAAAAAAAACACAACACACAGAAAAATATTTTTATTAGAAATAAAACACAACACAATTAGTGACTCCATCTTTATTGAAATAAACCCCCCTCCGCAGTAATCCTGGGACAAGGGTCCCGCGCCGTCCAATCCGGATCCAATATCATCTGATCGGTTTACTGGAAGGCAAAGCGATCAGATGATGTGTCAGGTTCAAGTGCCTGAATCACATCACACATCAGCTGATTGTATAAAAGCCGATTATACAATCAGCTGATGCATCGGTGCAAAAAAAAAATAATACTCACTTATGTGCTGATTACCGGCAGCTCCTGCAGCGATCGGATGAGAGTCTGATCCCGTCCGATCGCTGCAGCAGCTGCCGATAATCGGGGATGAAGTCTCCTGACTCATCCGCAATGTAATACTATTGTATGTTGTGAGGATTTCGATAGCGTTAGGGCAATGACAGCCAGAGACGAGTTTGTGGTACAAGATGTTTATGATATGTAACCACGGTAGATACACAACGGAACAAACACAGCAGAACAAACACAGCAGAACAAACACACGAAATACCTTCCCGAAACGGAGCGGAGGGAATTCCCGGGGCCACGCACCGGACTCCCCCAGGGAGACCACCAGAGCGAACCCCTATACAGGGACTGTCCGGCAATCAACCCCGGAAGGCCTAAATGCGCCGCAGCCGGGACACAAGGGGCAAGCGGTAAAGTCCAGAAGTGTCCGTACGGGATGAAAGTCCAGAATGGTTACGAACCGGAAGAAACCGGGCAGACGTGCTGACCAAAGACGGCAGACGGAGTCCGGGCACAGTTTGAAGAAACCGGGTGTGGTCCAGAGTCGGTCGGTAGATTTTCAGGAGGATCCAAGTAGCAGCAGCAGTAAAGCAGGAGCACACAGCAAGCAGTATACTCAGGCACTGGACTAGGCTTAGAGGCGGCCTTTTAAGCAGCTGGACAGGAAGTAGGGCAACAGAACATAAAACTCCATGTTAACCGAGGGCAAGCTCTTTCCAAAGAGGACTGGAAAACCCGGAAACCTGACATTACTCCCCCCCCCAGAAACGGCCTCAGGACGGGTCAGGGCCCGGCTTGCCCGGGTACCGTCGATGAAACTGAGCGATCTTCCGGGGTGCTCGAATGTTACCCACCGGTTCCCAGGAATCGTCCTCGGGGGCGTACCCCTGCCAACGTACCAGATACTGAAGCCGACGACGATGGAGCCGGGAGTCAATAATGTCCTCAACCACGAACTGCTCCTCGCCGTCGACCATCACAGGCTGAGGAGGAGGCACGACACGACCATGAAACGTATTGGGAGAGACGGATTTGAGGAGAGAAACATGAAAGACCGGGTGTACCTTTAGATGGTGCGGTAACCGCAGCCGACAGGCCACAGGGCTCACGATTCCGGTGATCTTGAACGGACCGATGAATTTTTGTCCCAGCTTCTGCGAAGGGACACCCAATCTCAGGTTCTTGGTGGATAACCATACAGAGTCCCCTACCTTATACATGGGTGCCGGTTTCCGGTGAGCGTCTGCCGACCTCTTGTAACGCTCCTGAGCTGTAGCCACAGTGTCCTTCAGAACCTCCAGATTTTGTCGTAGCTCGGTCAATCTGTCCTCCACCGCAGGCACTGAGACCGCAACCGGTGACCTAGGCAAAATAGTCGGATGGTAACCCAAGTTAGCAAAGAAGGGCGTTACCTTAGTGGAGCTGCTCTGAGTGTTGTTATACGAGAACTCCGCCAACGGAAGCATCTTCAACCAATCGTCCTGCAGATGGCTGACATAACAGCGAAGGTATTGTTCCAGGGTTTGATTGGTCCGTTCGGTTTGCCCATTTGTCTGAGGATGGTATGCAGAAGACAAACAGACATCAATCTGGAGTGCCGTACAAAACCCCTTCCAGAACCTAGACGTGAACTGCACGCCCCGGTCAGAGATGATCTCGTCTGGTACCCCATGCAATCGGAATACGTTCTGGATAACCAAATCCACTTTCTCTGCGGCTGAGGGAAGACCGGCACACGGAATAAAGTGAGCAGCTTTAGTCAACCGATCCACCACCACTAAAATGGTATTGTGACCGTCTGAGACGGGCAACTCCACAATAAAATCCATTGAGATAGACCCCCAAGGGCGAGATGGCACGGGTAACGGTTGGAGGAGTCCTGTAGGAGCCACACGAGGGACCTTGCACCGGGCACAAACCACACATGAGTGGACATAGTCCTTTACGTCCTTTAAACAGGTAGGCCACCAGAAAAAACGGTTCAGAAATTCTTGCGTCTTCTGTACCCCCCTATGACCAGCCAACACGGAGTCATGGACCAACTTGAGAACTCGAAGTCTTACGGCCTCCGGGACATAAATGCGTCGCTCTCTCAACCACACACCATTCCGAAGAACAAGAGTTACATCATTCGGGGGGGCAGCAAGAAATACGTCACCATCATAGGCCAGCTTGATGTCCTTCCACAAGTCCTGGTCCTGGATTACTCCAACGAAATTGGCATCCGATAACACGGTCTGAGACACGAGTAGATCAGCTCTTTTCTATGATTAACTCCTTGCAGCAGGAGATGGAGGTGGTGCAGACTAAACTTAGAGATGTGGAGGCACAGCTGGGCCATGATCACCAGGTACTGGGTCCGGCTATACAGGACTTGCAAGTTAGAGTGGAGGCTCAGGAAGCCGGCCCCACTACGTCCGTATCAGCTGCCGGTATGCCTAGGTTACCCCCATTTCGTTTCAATGGTGACCGTAGTCAGTTTCGTGGATTTGTGAACCAATGTAATACTATTGTATGTTGTGAGGATTTCGATAGCGTTAGGGCAATGACAGCCAGAGACGAGTTTGTGGTACAAGATGTTTATGATATGTAACCATGGTAGATACACAACGGAACAAACACAGCAGAACAAACACAGCAGAACAAACACACGAAATACCTTCCCGAAACGGAGCGGAGGGAATTCCCGGGGCCACGCACCGGACTCCCCCAGGGAGACCACCAGAGCGAACCCCTATACAGGGACTGTCCGGCAATCAACCCCGGAAGGCCTAAATGCGCCGCAGCCGGGACACAAGGGGCAAGCGGTAAAGTCCAGAAGTGTCCGTACGGGATGAAAGTCCAGAATGGTTACGAACCGGAAGAAACCGGGCAGACGTGCTGACCAAAGACGGCAGACGGAGTCCGGGCACAGTTTGAAGAAACCGGGTGTGGTCCAGAGTCGGTCGGTAGATTTTCAGGAGGATCCAAGTAGCAGCAGCAGTAAAGCAGGAGCACACAGCAAGCAGTATACTCAGGCACTGGACTAGGCTTAGAGGCGGCCTTTTAAGCAGCTGGACAGGAAGTAGGGCAACAGAACATAAAACTCCATGTTAACCGAGGGCAAGCTCTTTCCAAAGAGGACTGGAAAACCCGGAAACCTGACACGCTGATACCGGCCGGGCGCCCGCGTCACCGCGATACTTACGATCACCTGATGCGTCAGGTGACTGCATTAGGTGATCCATCGCCAGGTCCTGCATCCACCGGAGGTGTCCCAGCCGTCTGCACACAGCCGGAGCGGCGATACCGTGAGAGGAGATGGGAGCGGGCATGGCACTGGGAGTCTGCAGACAGGTGAGTATAACTTTTTTTTTTTTTTTTTACTGTTAACTTTTGATTTTGCAGCCGCTTCCACCTCCTGCCTGTACATGGCGCCGCACGGCAGCATACATGCACAGGACGGGAGATGGATGCGACGGTGACGGTACCGGGAGGATTCACGCTTCTGTATATACTGACAGAAGGAATCCTCTTCCTGTACACGTCACTTTACTACCCACCTCCTGCGTTTATAGCTGCGTTTTTGGTCTTAGAAACGCACCAAAACGCAGCTATTTGCGTTTCTCATTGCGTCTTTCAACATCCCATTGAACTCAATGGATGAAAAGCGCAGTGAAAAACGCGGGAATAATTGACATGCTGCGTTTTTGTGGCACCACAAAAACGCAGCTGAAAAAAAACAGATGTGTGGGCACAGCAAAAATGAAAACTCATAGACTTTGCTGGGGAAGCAAAGTCCTGTAGTTTTGAGGCCAAAAACGCACCCGAAAAACGCGCAAAAACGCACTGTGTGCACATAGCCTTAAAATGCCCACAAAAACTTTGCATACTACTGATGTCAGGCTTACTGGACGGTAGTTGCCTGGATCTACCCTCTTACCTTTCTTAAATATCGGTACCACATAAGCAATCCTCCAATCTTGAGGCACCAACCCTATTACAAGTGAGTCTAAAAAGATGAGATACAGCGGTCTGTCGGTTACGGAGCTCAATTCCCTCAATATTCGTGGATGAATGCCATCTGGCCCTGGGGATTTGTCAATGTTTAATTTACCCAGACGTAGGCATACTTCTTCTTCTGTTAAATTAATTTTATCGGGTGGTAAACTTTGATTTTTCACTTGTTGAATGATCCCTGGTACAGTCAGTTCCTTGGTGAACACAGATGAGAAGTGCCTGTTTAATATCTCAGTCTTTTGTTTGTCCTCTATTACTAACTTGTTATTACATTTTAAAGGGCCGATACCATCCTTTGTATTCCTTTTGGCATTAATGTATTTCTAAAAGATTTTGGGATTTATTTTAATGTCATTGGCGATTTTTGTTTCAGTAGCTAATTTTACTTCAGTAGCAAAACATTAATACTTTAGTTTTTTTTTGGACAACACCTTCCCTTCAAGAGGAAACTTACTTTGTAAGGGCAAAGTTGTGAGATATGCTCTTCTGTGACCTCGCCAAATATTCTTTTATTCCTTTTTTTGTGTGTTTGTGTGTGTGTGAGGGGGCAAATAGAATTTCTGCTATGCGGCCCCATGATTTCTATGTACGCTCATGTCCTTCAATTACATATCCAATAAAACAGTTTTTATTCCAAAATAAGTAAGCAAAATCTACACTGCAAATGTGATTTTTGAAGCAGTTAAATACTCTACATGAATGTATAAGTGGTTTACTGTGAGTTTATTAGGTAACAGACTCCAGCTAGGGCTGGACTCATTAAATACTTACTTTATATGGAAAGAAATCAGGAGGAAATTAAATTTATCCTAGAGAATCTCGAAATATCTGCCTCTATGTGAAAACCCTGCTTTCCCAAGTATAGGAGAAAATAGTTTATTGCAAGAATGAAAAGGAAAGGTGATCTCCAAGGCTGTGGATTTCTTCCATAAAGAAAAAAGCTGAGAAAGGAAGAAATAATAAACAAATACACATTTAAAAGACAAAATATGCTACTGTATATACAAATTAAGGGATCGGTAATGACATTACCGGTACGGGTAGAAGAGACAAGGAGCAATTCGGAGGTGTCACACGGTACGATATCTCTAACGATGCCGGATGTGCGTCACGAATTCCGTGACCCCGCCGACATATTTCACGATATATCGTACCATGTAATGCCGCCCTAAGACACCGGTTTAATGATTCGCTTCCTGGTGTTTGCGAGATTGTTGGTGAACTTAAAGCTCTACTCAATTTAGATTGGCTAGAGGCAGAGTGCAATAAGGAAAAGGTAATAAAGCCATTCATAGTGAAATGGAAAACATTCCCGCTACGCTACCACACAGACGTTGAAATTGCCAACCTTATGAAACCTTTCGCATAAACAGAATGGTACCTATTAGGAGACATAAGTGGCACACTAGGGAAATTAAAAGTACCTACAGGTTACTACAGGTTACTAAATGGTAATGGGCCCCAATTAACAGGAAAAAACAAAATAACTCGAGACTGTGTTTTTGGTGGAAAAACTGTACACTATTGTGGATTATGAAAAGAAAACAAATCTGTGAAATTGGCGGGAGGGTTGGGTAGTTCATAAAAATGTTCTCGAGTTAAAATGTATGGGACTGCAAAGAAATGTACAATCAAAATGTTTTGGCATAAGCAATGAATGTAACTTACCTATGTTATGTTATATAAAATAAAAACTATTGGTTAAAAAAAATGCTTACTTTATTATTACGCATCAAAACTTTCAAAAAGAATTGCATAGCCATTCTGCAACGGATTTTAAAAGTACCGTAATTGACACATCAGATTATAAGATGCACCCCAAATTTAGAGAAAAAAGGTAAAAAAGGGGGTCCGTCTTATAATTCGGTGGTCTCTTACCGAGAGGGATGGCAGCGAGGGTGGAGCAGAGTCACATGAGGCAGGGGCGGTGGTGGAGCAGGTCGATGCTGCGGGCGGCGGGTGTCCCAGATGCTGTGAGGAAGGCAACTTCCAGAAACTGTCGGCAGTGCGGGCTTCAAAGAAATGGTGCCTGGATTTGGCGCGTGTGCAGATGACAAGCCAAGATCTTATCTGCGCACGCGCCATCTCCAGGCACCATTTTTCTTAAGTCCGCTGCTGGGAGATCAATGGGCCGGAGGTGATGAGATTTTGAGTCCAGAGCTCTATCTCCTCCCGGGCATCACTATTTGAACTCTGCACCGCCAAACTTTTCAGGATTGCCTTGCCGTACAGCCCGCAACACAGGCCACCACACAGCCCTCTGCACAGCCCCCAGCACAGGCCCCAGCACTACTCGCAGCACAGCCCACAGCACAGGCCCCAGGACAGCGCACCACACAGGCCCCTGCACAGCCTGCCGTACATGCCCCATCACAGCCCACCGCACAGACCCCAGCACAGTCCGGCGCACAGGCCTCAGCACAGCGCCTGCCTCCTGCGACCCTTTTCCACCACCTCCTGATAAGCTGCATTCAGATTATAAGATGCATCCGTCATTTTCATCGCAATTTTTTGGGAGGAAAAGTACGTCTTTCAATCCGAAAAATACGGTAAGTACAAGTTATCAGATTTAAGGGCGCTAATTTTTAAGGCATGCCATTTAGGGTATGTGCGCACTAGGCGTTTTTTTCACGCTGCGTTTTTATGTGCGTTTTTGTCTCAAAAAACGCACCCGCGGCTAAAAAAACGCGACAAAAACGCATGCGTTTTTTCCGCGATTTGGTGCGTTTTTTGCTGCGTTTTTGCTCACTGCGTTTTTAATCAGTGCACAATGCCATTAAAGATTGTTGATGAAAAAAAAAAAAAAAAATGTCTGATGTCATTTCCTTTTTTAAAATGTTCATTGTATGCAGGAGAGCAGACAGCTGCAGAACTAGTGTATGCAGGAGAGCAGACAGCAGCTGCAGAACTACAAGGCTCAGCATCCTCTATTCACTAGTGTATGCAGGAGAGCAGACAGCAGCTGCAGAACTACAAGGCTCAGCATCCTCCATCCAGGACTGTATGCAGTTTTTTGCCCAAAAAGAAATATTTTTGTATGCTAGCCGGGTACAGCAGGCAGGTACGGGCTGCCCCCAACCCCCAGCTGCCTATTTGTACCCTGCTGGGAACCAAAAATATAGAGAAGCCCTTTTTTTTTAATTATTTCATGAATTTCATGAAATAATTAAAAAAAAAATGACGTGAGCTTCGCCTAATTTTTGAGTCCAGCCGGGTACAACTAGGCAGCTGGGGATTGGAATCCACAGTGCAGGGTGCCCAAGCTTTCTGGGCACCCCCACTGCGAATTGCAGTCCGCAGCCACCCCAGAAAATGGCGCTTGTGTGACGCCCTGGCAAAGCCAGGTTGTCACAGAAAGAGTTAATCCTCCTTGGTAATCTGATCTCACACCGGTGCAGCAGGACAAACCACAGCCCCCAGTGTAAGAGAAAAGCAGAGCAGAGGGGAGGGGCTGGAGGAGAGTGTTTAGAGAGACAGACAGAAGAGGAGTCTGGAGTTGTAGCTCCCAGGCTGATAGTGAAGCGTGCTCCGAAAGGGCCGGGACAGGCTGCAGTGAGGAAGGGGCCAGAGGTAGCCGGAGCAGGGTAGTGGCCCCCCGGTACCTGGGTGACCCGGATCACTGCAGGGGAGTGGATTCCCCGTTCCCGGCTGAAGAGAAAGAGGAAGAGAGTGGAGAGAAAGGCACCTGGCTGCAGGGAAAGAACAGGAGCTGCTGCACCATGTGTGGGACACTAACACCCCCGTACCGAAGGCTGCGGACACCGACAATTCCTAGTTTACCAGTGACTCCATGTGAAATACTTGTGAGTACACCCGTGCCCTCTGGCACCGCACCGCAGCACTGCGCCCTGCTTCCTGCTTACCCCATCACCGGGCCCCGGGACAACCAACCCCCTACCCACGGAGGGGAGAAATAACGTCTAGCTGCTCCATATCATCACTCCCAGGATCCCCGTCCAGAGCAGCGGTGGTGTTCCAATCACCACAACCGTGGGTGGCGTCACGGACAATATAAATCTCCCTTACCAAACCCCCCCTTTTACTGTGGAGCCTGGGATCACAGACCGGGTCACGCTACCGTGATACCCACAGGAGTGACTCCGTGGCCCGGATCTGAGTACCCCTGGTCCCCGGGCGACACATTTGGCATCACGAACAGGATAGAACCCATCCAGTTACCTGGAGGAAGTGCGCCTTATTCTGGACTGTCAGCGGTGATCCGCTGCAAAAATTTTGAAAGTCGCCATCTTTGCCGCCATTTTGGGCGCGAAAATCTCCCGCCCAGCGCCTTCTTCCCCAAGCGGTGGGCGTGAAAAAGAGGCTCCGCCCCCTGAGAACGCGGGCGGAAATGAAGCTCCGGAGGACCGGAAGCGAAAGAGAAACTTTAAAAGTTGCTAGAAGGACTGCTCCCGAGTACCAAGGGGGAGCAGTAGGAAGGAACTGCAGTTTATGTGACCGGGACTGTAAAGGCAGGGACGCCAGGACTTTGCCTAATTCCGTTCCTGGACAAGCAGTAGCCGCGACCCCGATGACATCTTACCCGGCTCCGGCAGTCCGCCCAGCCGCCACAGTGATGACGTCGGCTCCGGCAGTCCGCCCGGCCGCATTGGAGGTGGCACCCGATTGGAAGTCTGCCCCAGATGTGGCGCCAGCCGCTCCTAGGTACCCCGTCACGGCTGTGGAGCAGCCGGAGTGCACCTGCAGAGAGGAGGAGCAGGCCAGTGAGAGATGGAGCCCTCGGCAGTTAGCGAGACCGGTTGTAGCCGGCGTCGAGGGCATCCAAGTGGGCCTGGCTTCTGAGCAGGAGGCAGAGCACGGAACCCGTGCCCCGTACTGGGAGTGGCGGCAGCGGCAGTGGTAGTGGAGCATGGACGGCTACCCACAAGTTAAAAAGTTGACTGTTTTATGGACTGTCACCCCTGTTGAACGCCCTCAAGTTCAGGAGGAGGCCATCTGCTCCGCAGGTGTGGGGTGGCAGAACGGTTTAGAATTAAGAAAACGTACCTCCCGATGTGGGAAGATGTATGATTGTAATGTGTTTATTTTTCCTTTTTCCAGTTTTAATAAATGTTGGTGCCTAGACGGCCCGAGGACGGGCCGTGTTTTACCAAGGGGGTGTGTGACGCCCTGGCAAAGCCAGGTTGTCACAGAAAGAGTTAATCCTCCTTGGTAATCTGATCTCACACCGGTGCAGCAGGACAAACCACAGCCCCCAGTGTAAGAAAAAAGCAGAGCAGAGGGGAGGGGCTGGAGGAGAGTGTTTAGAGAGACAGACAGAAGAGGAGTCTGGAGTTGTAGCTCCCAGGCTGATAGTGAAGCGTGCTCCGAAAGGGCCGGGACAGGCTGCAGTGAGGAAGGGGCCAGAGGTAGCCGGAGCAGGGTAGTGGCCCCCCGGTACCTGGGTGACCCAGATCACTGCAGGGGAGTGGATTCCCCGTTCCCGGCTGAGGAGAAAGAGGAAGAGAGTGGAGAGAAAGGCACCTGGCTGCAGGGAAAGAACAGGAGCTGCTGCACCATGTGTGGGACACTAACACCCCCGTACCGAAGGCTGCGGACACCGACAATTCCTAGTTTGCCAGTGACTCCGTGTGAAATACTTGTGAGTACGCCCGTGCCCTCGGGCACCGCACCGCAGCACTGTGCCCTGCTTCCTGCTTACCCCATCACCGGGCCCCGGGACAACCAACCCCCTACCCACGGAGGGGAGAAATAACATCTAGCTGCTCCATATCATCACTCCCGGGATCCCCATCCAGAGCAGCGGTGGTGTTCCAATCACCACAACCGTGGGTGGCGTCACGGACAATATAAATCTCCCTTACCAAACCCCCCCTTTTACTGTAGAGCCTGGGATCACAGACCGGGTCACGCTACCGTGATACCCACAGGAGTGACCCCGTGGCCTGGATCTGAGTACTCCTGGTCCCCGGGCGACACACTTTCATAGAAGCGCCATCTTCTGGCGCTGTATCCAACTCTTCCAGCTGCCCTGATGCCGGATGGCTAGCTGGGTAATAATGAAGTTAGGGCTAGCTGTATATTATCAGCTAGCCCTAAGCCCGAAATTCATGGTGTCACGCCAATATTAGGCATGGCCACCATGAATTTCTAGTAATGATAAAAAAAAAACACAACACACAGAAAAATATTTTTATTAGAAATAAAACACAACACAATTAGTGACTCCATCTTTATTGAAATAAACCCCCCTCCGCAGTAATCCTGGGTCAGGGTCCCGCGCCGTCCAATCAGGATCCAATATCATCTGATCGGTTTGCTGGAAGGCATACCGATCAGATGATGTGTCAGGTTAAACTACGTGAATCACATGACACATCAGCTGATTGTATAAAAGCCGATTATACAATCAGCTGATGCATCAGTAGAAAAAAAAAATAATACTCACTTATGTGCTGTGCTGATTACCGGCAGCTCCTGGAGCGATCGATTGGACAGGAGTCTGATCCTGTCCGATCGCTGCAGGAGCTGCCGGTAATCAGCTGATGAAGTCCCCTGACGGCAGGATCAGCTGATAGCCGGCCGGGCGCGAAAAAGCCGGCGAGACTACGATCAGCTGATGCGTCAGGTGACTGCATCAGGTGATCCACCGCCAGGTCCTGCAAGCAAGGTCCTGCCCCGGGGAGACTGCACACAGCCAGAGCGGCGGTACCGAGACAGGGGCTGGCATGGCACCGGGAGTCTGCAGACAGGTGAGTATATATGACATTTTTTTTTTTTCTACTGTTCACTTTTGTTTTCGCCGCTGCCTCCACCTCCCGCCCAGACATGGCGCCGCACGGAGCTGACATGCACAGGACGGGAGGTGGACGCAGCACTGACGGTACCGGGAGGATTCATGCTTCTGTGTTTACCAACAGAAGGAATCCTCTTCCTGTACATGTCACTTTACTGCCCACCCCTTGCGTTTATAGCTGCGTTTTTAGTCATAGAAACGCGGCTATATGCGTTTTTCATTGCGTTGTTGAACATCTCATTGAACTCAATGGGTGAAAAACGCAGTGAAAAACGCTGAAATAATTGACATGCTGCATTTTTGTGGTCACCACAAAAACGCAGCTACAAAAAAACGCTGTGTGCGGACAGCACTTATGAAAACCTATAGACATTGCTGGGGAAGCAATGTCACTGCGTTTTCAGCACAAAAACGCGGTAAAAAACGCCGCTAAAAACGCGGCAAAAACGCCTAGTGCGCACAAGGCCTAGTGTGAAATTCAGTGACAGATCCACATGAAAGTTATTCCCATTTGAGTTTCTTCATAACAAACAGGAATAACTCCGTCCAGGCTCTAATCATTTCTTTAGGAGTTACATAAGACGCGTAACGCCTCCAATCTTGGCTGTCTACATCGCTCCACTTCCATTAGTAGGAATCTAAACGGAGTTATCCCATCTCATCTAGTAATGACTGAGATGGAAATAACCATTTAATTTTTGCATTCATACGTGGGCTGAAAGGTCTGGAGGTATACATGTTGTATGATGGAATAGATAAACATAACTATCAGATTCCATGTCACATAGAGGTATTCTCCTGCCGTGAAGTTTGTTTGAAGTAAAGTAAAAATAAGTGGAAGTGTAAATACTATAATTCAATACATTGCAATATTTAGGGCACTTATTTGTCACTTGGTATCATGTACATGCATTCTAATGAATAATGTATGGATCGCTGTCACAGATGAGATGATACAAAAATAATAAAATTACTGTGGACGCGCTGGTGCAGAATTCTCCTTTATTTGATGCATGTCCTGGTGCAGGATACTGGAATGTGACCCACACAGTTTATTCCTTTGCTTCTGTAAGTGGCAGCACTGCAAAACAAAAGGGATGTCAAAGGATGTCAAAAATACCTCCGAGCAGTAAGTAGCCCTTTCCTGCTTTCCGACAGTGACTTCTCTGAATAGAAAATGTGTTCAGAGTATTTTCATAGCATACACTTTATGGTAAGCAGCTAATATTGTGGGTAGTATATAATTTATGGGCATAATTTATGGAAAGTGACATTTTCAAATTATTTTTATATTCACAGCACAACGATCAGCAGGAAATAACAGAAAAATAGTATAATTAAATGGAAATAATCTTTTCATTGTCTAAACTGCTGACAAGGAGAATAATAAAGGGTTATTCTAGCTTTTTCTTTTTTTTTTAATTTCACCATCTGTTAAATATCTCTTACGTATGTTCAATGAAAGTACTTACCGGTTTCTTTCTTCTGCCGTGTCCAGTGCTGCTCAGGTCCCTATCAAGGATCATGTGACCACAGCTCTTTCTTGTCTGCTCACACAGCGGACTGTTAAGGCCGCTTTACATGCAACAACATCGCTAACGAGATGTCGTTGGGGTCACGGAATTTGTGACGCACATTCGGCCTCGTTAGCGACGTCGTTGCGTGTGACACCTACGAGCGACCGCTAACGATGCAAAATACTCCCCAAATCGTTGATTGTTGACACGTCCTCCATTTCCCAAATGTCGTTGCTGGTTCAGGACGCACGTCGTTCCTGAGGCAGCACACATCGCTATGTGTGACACCCCAGGAACGACGAACAACACCGTACCTGCGTCCTCCGGCAACGAGGTGGGCGTGACTTTCATGCGGCTGCTCTCTCTGCCCCTCCGCTTCTATTGGACGCCTGCCGTGTGCTGTCGCTGTGACGCCGCACAAACTGCCCCCTTAGAAAAGAGGCAGTTCGCCTGCCACATCGACGTCGCTGGGAAGGTAAGTATGTGTGACGGGGCCTAGCGATATTGTGCGCCACGGCAGCGATTTGCCCATGACGCACAAACGACGGAGGCGTGTGCAATCGGCAGCGACATCGCTAGCGATGTCGCTGCGTGTAAAGTGGCCTTTAGTTCCTTTTTACGGCGCAATCAGACGGCAATGTACTGCGTCGGATAGGGGCACCAAAGGTCAAACAATAACATTGACTCCTGGGGCCCACAGTTTAGCCACTTGGAAATATTACATTACCGTCATTTGCAAATGCTTATAAATAATAAAAAACTGGGTAGATTGTTAAATATAGAGGAGGGGGGGTGGCACTCCTGTACAGGGGGCCACCTAGGGATTCACCTGTTTCCCTGTCGGCCAGATCAATCATGGGTATAACTCGGACGACAATCACATCTTAATGCTTGGACTGGCTGGTGGCTCTCCCCACCCAAGCTTGACAGAATGTATTTTTATGCAGCTGTCAGACTCGGGCCAGTCCGAGCATTGCGTTGCAATTGCCGACAGAGTTATATGGTCTTAGGCTATGTGCGCACTAGAGCTTTTTACCCGCGGATTTACCCGCGGATTTGCCGCGGAAATTTCTTGAGAAATTTCTGCAATCTTTGTGCAGACATTTCCCAGCAAATTCTATGGTAAAAAAAAATAGCTGTGCGCACTGGTGCGGATTTTTCTCAAGAAATTTCCTTGAGAAGAATTTCTCGAGAAACTTTCTTGAGAAAATGAACATGTCCATTATTTCCGCAGGTACCCTGCGGATTTCGGCAGTACAGCCTGCAAAAATCCGCAGGGAACCACCCGCAGGAAAATCGTGGCAATTCCGCGGCTATTCCGCGGCTAATCCGCGGCAAATCCGCGGCAAATCCGCATGCGGATTTGGTGCGGATTTTTTCCGGAGGTCCGGAAATCTTTCACTCCCAGAAGTTTCTCAAGAAATTTTCTTGAGAAACTTCACATTTCTAGTGCGCACATAGCCTTAATGTAAATCTATGAAAGCATCGTTCTGAGTCTCATAGACTCACATTGAGAAATCTCTTTGATTGCTACAATGCATCTATGTTTTTAACATGAAGTGATTTCTATTTTGATAATAAAGTTGTGGATTTTTTTATAACTTTGGATGCTGGAAATTTTCTCTTTTTGGATCTCTATTTGGATTTTTGACTGAAATCTGTTTCCTTGCACCGTCTGGGACCACAAGCTTCCAAGTACCTCCTGATTGTACAAGATTGGGTGAGCTCAAAAACTCTAGTTTTTGTCACATTGAGAAAGTGTGGCTTCCATTCCACCCAGAATTACTGTTCTGAGTGCACTAGTCTATCTCCGATGACATGATGCAGTAGAGGTCTTGAGCAGTGCAGGAAACTGCAGAAGACAGAGACTGGTGAGTATTTTAATGTGTAAACTGTACAGACATTACTGATAGCTAATGATTGGGGAAATGAAAAAAGTCAATGGAGTAGATGAAGGTCTGGCTATTGCTGCAGAGAGTTGTAGGTTAGTCTCTACTGATATTCACCTCTATCACATATAGTATCTTGGTATATTTGGAAATAGTCCTGTGCTTCTATTATGTTTTTTGTATATGATCCTATAGGCTTTGAAGTAAATTAGCTAAAAAAAAACCTGCCACTTTTGACCTGGTGATATAGGGAGTCTCTCCGGGCAAAATATCATTATGAAGTAATCACATCTCCATATAGGACAGCTCTTCCTGGGAAGACATTTATTTGTGGTTTCAAAATCCATGGGTTAATTTTCAAGCAAATTATCTTTACTTCATAACTTAATTTTTCCCTGACAGACTCCCTTTAAGGCCCCCTTCACACGTGCGTGTAAATCACGTACATGTTATGAGTACCATATTTCATGTCCGTGTTGCGTTTTTAACGTCAATTTTCTGGCTCTGTGTGTGATGCGTGTGTCATCCGTATGGCCGTATGAGATGTGCGTGTGTCCGTGTTTGTAGTCCGTATGTAATCCGTATTGCATCCGTATGCCATCCGTTTTGTTAGTACGTGTAGCTGGAAAAAGTCATGTAATGAATGGGTTAATATGTTGCTGGTGTGTTCAATTCACTCACCCTCACTGTGTCCTGCAAGATAAATGCGATTTCCTAGGGACCTTTTCTAATCACCTGCATCTGTTCCAAAATTATACAATCATTGCCATGTTTGCAAAAAAACGGACACGGATCATACGTAGATGCATCCATGTCACTTACGTGTGCTCACGGGCCCATTGAGTTTAATGGGTGCGTGTGTGCGTGTTCCGTTTGGAAAAACGGACATGCTTCCGTGTTTAACGCACAAACAAACGTATCACGCACACGGACACACGCTCCGTATGGAAAAACAAATGTGTAACTCAGTACATTGATTAACATTGGAGTACGTGTGCCCGTGTCTCCGGTACGTGCAGGAACGGACCTAACACGTACCGTGAAGGGGGCCTAAGGCAGTACTTCCCACGATGTAAAACCTTGTCTATTCAGAGAAGGAGAGGGGAGAGCCAGGTAGTAGTGACGATAACTGGCATGTATTGTGTTACCTCCAGGGTTGCCAACTTGACTTTTTATTTTGTCTGGACAGCCCATCAAATAATCATGAACAGACAATATATTTTACGGACACATAGAAAAACCATAAGAAATTATTATGATTATAAGTGATGCATGTCTACAGTCTATAACTATAATATGAAGACTTTTGCTACCGTAACTGTAAAATAATGATAAATACCATTTAAATAATCTGTATATATTTTTTCAGCTTAAAAAAAAAAAGCATGAATGCCTTAAATTTTTTTGACGGACAGGGAAAAAACAGTGCCCTATTTTAATTATAAGACCTGGAATTTCTGAACAGTTGGCAACCCTGCTTACATTCCATATTACAAGAAGAGGGAACTATTTTTCTTTGCTTTAATTTTTTCAATTAAAATTTAAGAAAAAAACAAATGCAGCCTGAACATATACAGTTATGTAAATGATCACTTTATGTATGTAAGAGAAAAATAAATCTATAGCAGAGATGGACAGTTACTGTGATGGCAACCAAACAAAAACTCTGTCACAGAGGGTGGGTTGGGAAAGCAGTGAATATGCATGAGGTTTAACGAGCAGACCCAAAAGCAGTGTGATAGCCGCGAGGAAATTCGGTAAGTATAATTGTCTTGCTTTAATCCCCGTTATGCTTCCATTTTTTTATCCAGGTGGCTGAACCTGAACAGTAAAGGGCAGTTTACACGCTGCAATATCGCTATTCCTAGCGGGCGTACCCGCCCCCGTCGGTTGTGCGTCACGGGCAAATCGCTGCCTGTGGCGCACAACATTGCTAACACCCGTCACACGGACTTACCTTCCCTGCGACGTCGCTCTGGCTGCCGATCCACCTCCTTTCTAAGGGGGCGGTTCGTGCGGCGCCACAGCGACGTCACACGGCAGCCGTCCAATAGCAGAGGAGGGGCGGAGATGAGCGGCCGGAACATGCCGCCCACCACCTTCCTTCCTCATTGCCGGTGGACGCAGGTAAGGAGATGTTCGTCGTTCCTGCGGTGTCACACATAGCGATGTATGCTGCCGCAGGAACGACGAACAACATCGTACCTGCAGCAGCAATGATATTTGGAAAAGGAGCAACGTGTCAACAAGCAACGATTTTTCACGTTTTTGCGCTCGTTGATAGTCTCTCTTTGGTGTCACACGCTGCGATATCGCTAATGGCGCCGGATGTGTGTCACTAACGACGTGACCCCGACGATATATCGTTAGCGATGTCGCAGCATGTAAAGCTCCCGTTAAACGGACTTCTCTGAGAAGTCCGTGTTTGAGGTCTGTACACATACACTAGATGTCCGGTACGGACCCCGAACATAATAGTTTGGGTTTGCCCATCGCTAATTTGCAGTACTGGAGTACTGGGAGTAAGCTTGCACTGGGGGTAACAACAGCATGATTGGATGTAGTGTGCACCAAACAAAAAAATTAAAAAAACCTAGCCCACCCGCTACTGGAAGTGATCTGTTTTGCTGGCTGCATGTGGGCGGAGACCCAAACTGCCCAATTAGTGACTTCGAATAGGGTTCAGGTCAAGTCCGAGGTCCAAACTAAACTTTATCTAAAGTCCGGCTGAGCCCGCCAAACCAAACTTGCATGGGTTCATTCATCTCTAATCCTTTTGTGTCCACAATGGAAAGGGAGCACAAATTTTGCAGAAAACCTAATAAACTCGCTCAGCAATTTTCAAAACTATGAGCAGCCTGCGTCTATAGGAGATTTTTGGCATTTTCTGTGGATATTTCAGAAATGTTTAAGATGGGAATGTGCCTTTAATAACCAGTTTGTTCCAACTTAAGCAGCAAGAACTACTTTCCTATATTTAGAGGTCATATTTGTCTATATTTCAGCAAAACATCTTTAAGGCAATAAAGATAGGACTTACTAGACCACTCAATAGCTCCAGTGTTTCTTGGTAAAGAAAAGGCAAAATTCCTGGCTCACTATTTGTCTTATACCTGAATTTTGACCAGTATGTATCACATGTTCAATACTATATACATATGGATCAGTTATAACACCATTTGAGAATTTGTTGTGTTTTCTAAATTTTATATAACGCTGCTAGATTGTAAAGTAGTTGTCCCATTATACCACCCCATCTAAATTGTTGCCTGTTTTTTCTATGTGGCCCAGAGATTGGAAAACATGTTCCTTTTTGGGGATTATCCAAACTTTGGAAAAACATGTCTGCTCTCTTCCAGTTAAAAGAAAAAAAGTTTTGGTACCGTGTTAGCCAGTTGAAAAATGATTGATTGCTCTCAATGAGATAAACAAAATTAGGCCCTGTGTGCACTGGAAGACGGAATTTTCTTAAGAAAATTCCGCAGGGTCTGAAAGATTACCGCACCCGCGATAAAAAACTGTGGCAAACCGCACCCGAAAACCGCATGCGGTTTGCTGCGGTTTTACCGTGGTATTGCCGCGGTATTTTTACCGCGGTTTTGCCGCGGGTTGGTACATGTTTTTTAATGCATTCAATGCAATAAAGCACATTAAAAAAAAAAAGTAATTTCCTTCTGAGATAGATAGTAGATAGATAGATAAATAGACAGATAGAAGAATAGGTAGAGGGATAGATAGATAGAGGACAGATCAATCAACAATCTACACGCTGCATTTCTCCCGGCGGTAGTGCGTTCACATTACCGGCCGTGAGAAATGACTTGTGGTTACCTCTGCAGGCTCGTTACGAGGCTGCATTCAGAACAGTGAGAGTCGCGGCTGGATGCAAGCGACGTGGGACCTCGGGGGATTACGTCGGAGCTGTGTGTTTGAGGGGGGGGGTTAATAAAGGGGTGAAAGAGGAGGCTTTTTTGTGTTTTATTTAAAATAAACGATTTTTTGGTGTGTGTGTTTATTCACTTTACTTACAGGTTAATCATGAAAGCTGTCTCATAGATACTGCCATGAATAAAGCCTGGACTTAGTGGCGGCGATGTGCTGCCATTAACTCATTATTACCCTGATTGCCATCGCATCACAGCAACAGGAAGAGCCGGGACACTCCGGGACTGCCGCATAATGGATGCGACAGTCCCGGGGCAGCTGCGGGCTGATATTCTCGGCTGCGGGAGGGGGTAGGGCATTAACCCTGGCCCTCGCCCTCCCCAGCCTGAGAATACTGGGCCGCCGCTGTGTGTTTACCTCGGCTGGATGGTAAAAATACAGCGGCGCCCACGTTTTTTATTTTTATATGTCCGTTTGATTTGTATGTGTATTCTGTATGTCTGTGTCTTTGTGTGAGTCTGATATGTGTGTGTTCTATGTCTGTGATGTGTGTGAGTGTGATGTGTGTTTACTCTGCTCCGCTTCCTCTTCCTGTCATAATGACATCACTTCCCTGCAAACCGCAGGCAGTGATGAACATTATGTCCAGAAACGCGAAATACCGCAGGGAATAATGCTGGAAAACGCAATGAACCGCACAGAATTTGCTACCTGCGTTATTCCCTGCGGGATTTCCCGATTACATTGCAGTCAATGGAGTGAAATGCCGCAGCGACGTGCGGAAAAGAAGTGACATGCAATTGTTTTTGCTGCGGGAATCCCACAGCAAAACATGCAGCTGTGAAAATCCGCATAGTGCATTTTTTCCCCATAGGATTTGCTGGTGAATCACTGCAGAGATGTTATGAATATAACATGCAGCAAAACCGCAGGAAATCCGCGGCAAAAACCGGTAAGTGTGCACAGGACCTTATAATCTTGTCGTTCTGATACCGTTTAATGGCTAACTAAAATAAAATAAATGATTTTACAAAGCAAGCTTTCGAGACTTCTCAAGTCTCTTCACCATGCCTGATAAGGAGACCTGAGGAGTCTCGAACGTTGGCTTTGTAACATCATTTATTTTATTTTTGTTAGCCATTAAACGGTATTAGAAATACAAAATTATTATTGTACTATTCTTTTGTTTTTCTCCCTGAGAGCAATCAATCATGTTCTCTTCCAGAAACAGCATGACATCCTGACTATTGGTTCATCAAGTATATCACTCAGCGGCATAAACTCTCTAATTAGATAAATAAATTCTACACAACCATATTAGCAGTGAGGCGATAGATCATTAATGTTGCTCACCCCTACAAGCACCTAGACATTAGATAATAAATGCTGCACACCACGACAACTGTCATGGGTGTTCCCCGCTTGGGGGGGGTTGGTGGCGTTGGGACCAGAAGATCATAACGCCTTATTATGCACATGATTGCAGCTTGTATTTAAATGTAACTGCTTTCTTTTGGTGCTGTAGGGATTAAGTACTAATTCCTGTCTGGCTATCTTTTGTAGCCTTGATCTCAGGAGCAGCGCTTTCTGATCACTCCCCTTCGCTATAAAAGGTCACATGTCGTACCATCTGATTCTGGTTATAGAATCTTCATTTATAAGGTATTCACGTCAGAAGGAGCCAGTCTCTGGAAGAAGCTGAGGTGCCGTGACAATTGCAGCCGTGGTGCATAGCTGCACTGGAGGAGTTTGGAGTGTTTTCCCTATTGTGTCAATTTTTCCCCTATCTGTCTCCCTTCCCTTGTATTGTATTATTGTATTGGTGAGACTACTGCTCTCACCAGCATTCTCACTAGCCAGGGTGACATAAGGACAAGCCAGGGCCTAGGCACATGGTTGGAAAGGCGAGAAGGTGAAGGACTTGTATAGGGACGTTAGGGAGTACTAGGAACAGCCTTAGGTGAGTCAGGAGGTGACCCTGCTCCACTCTCCCTAGCACCAGGGCCCACCATTGTATCATGTTCCCATTGTATGCTGTATGTTGTGGTGCTCGCCAACGGGTTTCTTGTACCTAGCGGAACCCTGGTTGTCACTGTGTGACATTAACTAGGCAATAGATAAATGCTGCACAAGCCTACAAACAACTAGGCAATAGATAATACATATTGCACACTCCTACAACTAACCAAGCAATAGATCATAATTGCTGCATTCACCTACAACTAAGCAAGCATTAGATAAAAAATACTCAACAACCCCACAAGCAACTAGACATTAGACAATAAATGCTGCACTTCCCTACAAGCAACCAGGCAATAGATAATAAATGCTAAACAGCTCTACAAGCAAACAGGCATTAGATAAAATACTAAACACCTCTACAAGCATCCACTGTTACCTGTTATCCACCGGTTTCAGGAATCTGAGAGGATTTAGCATGTCACAAATAGATAATATGGAGGTAAGCTAACATGCTCCATGTCCCACTCCTTTACACAGTACAGGGAAGATGACACTGAGCCATGGTGACTGAAAAGAGGGTGCTAAAAGATTGTTGGTACACTGTCTGGCCCTATTCCAATGTGATGGATAGGAAAATGGACTCTCATCTAGGCAGCTGAATCTATCTATCTATTTATCTATCTATCTATCTATCTATCTGACATTTATTCTGTCTATATCCAATTTCACTATTGATTAATCAATCCATCTATCTACATGTGTATAAAAGCAGCACTGATCTAAAGTAATGTGGATGCAAGACTTAAGGCAATTACCCAGATATCCAAAGAATTATAATTCAACAAAAAAAAAATCAGTCAGTACTCCATTTTCAAGTAAAGAGTGAAATTTATGTCACAGTTTAGGAGGGTGGCCTACGGTCAGTAGCCCCTGAAGACATCTGGTGCTGTATTGTGAACGTGTATTTTATTTGCTGTATTGTAAAATCTATTTTATGTATTTTAGAGTAACACATATTAGCTGTTCTGTGGGTTATGTCACAGTCCTGCCAGCTATCACTAGATGGCTCGTAACTATCGAACTGCTAGGAGGGAGGAGTTCAGATAGAAGGTACAGTGGCAGGAATGCAAGGGTTGGTGAGGAAAGCTCGGTAGTTAGTTAGTGATAGTGATGAAGTGAAGAATGTAGCAGAGTGGAGGGAGCGGTGTGGTGAGCAAGAAACAGGCAGAAGTTTCGGGCAGGAGGAAGAAAACCAGAAACTGATTGTAGCAGAGCGGCTCCTTGGTGTATTGAGGAAAACGAGAGAACAGCGCCTCCATGGTAAGCAGGCAGACAAAAATAGTGTAGTCAAGAAAAGGGCCTTAAGGCCCCGTTACACGCAACGACGTATCTAATTATATATCGCCGGGGTCACGGAATCCGTGATGCACATCCGGCATCGTTAGCGGCGTCGTTGTGTGTGACAGCAAGGAACGACCGTTAACGATGGAAAATACTCACCTTATCGTCCATCATTGACACGTCATTCCTTTTCAAAAAATCATTGATTGTTGATCTCGCAGGTTGTTCGTCGTTTCCGAGGCAGCACACATCACTACGTGTGACACCTCGGGAGCGACGAAGTACAGCTTACCTGCAGCCGCCGGCAATGAGGAAGGAAGCAGGTGGGCGGGATGTTACGTTCCACTCATCTCCGCCCCTCCGCTTCTATTGGGCGGCCACTTAGTGATGCTGCTATGATTCCGAACAAACCGCCCCCTTAGAAAGGAGGCGGTTCACCGGACACAGCGACATCGCTAGGCAGGTAAGTACGTGTGACGGCTCCTAACGATTTTGTGTGCCACGGGCAGCAAATTGCCCGTGACGCACAAACGACGGCGGCGGGTGCTTTCACCAGCGATATCGCTAACGATATCTCTGCGTGTAACACCCCCTTTAGTCTTTGGACACCCACTGTCACTGTACGATTCGGGGTCTTCGGATGCAAACCCGGTGTAGTCTTGCCTCTCAGGATCACCAAAGTGCCTAAACCTGAAGTAGAGAACTCTTACACTCCTAGGTGGCACTCCATGTGCAGTGTATTAAGGAAGATTATGCCTGTAAAGAACATGTTCCTCTCTTCAAGAGAAGAATATCGGTGTTTGGAACCTGTTTATAGTAAAGTTGAAGCGTTTTACAGTTGGCCTGTGTGTGTTTTTGATTCATCTGGAGGAAAACCTGCAGAATGTGTACTGGACCAGTAGCCCTCAGGTAACCACACCAACTCCACCGCACACTCCAACCCATGTTCATATAATGTTTCAGGCAGGTGCAAGACCACTGCCCTTGGCCTCGGTTATCACCCGGTCCGAAGCTACAACAGGGTGTGACGGGATCACTAGGAACAGGGGAGCCTAAACTGGCCTTCAGGCTAGGGGAACCCTGGCTGACTCTAATCCGAAAGATAAGTCTAAACATGACGATGTTTGGGCCACCTTCCTTAGCTTAGCACAGGAACAACCCTGGTCTAGTGGCCTCCCTTCAACCACTCAGGAAAGGGCTGGGACAAGAGTGATTAATCCAACATATATAAACAAACGGGGAAAAAACAAAACTCAAACTCACAGAAATCACTCACAGAGGTATAGACAATACATACTCGGGAGGAAACTAAAGGAAGGGGAGAGGAAACAATCAAATAACATGAGTATTTCTACAACACACCAAACAGCACACAGAAGTTAACCAGCAACTGGATAACAAAGCACAAGGACTGGGATCGCATAGAGCTATCATCGGCATGGGAGTCCATGCTCCACCGTCATAAAAAGGGTGGAGACGACTGTGATAGGTCTCCTGCAATATGTGACTCAAGCAGTAATCCACAGGTTAGCAAAAATGAACTCCTCAAGCCCGATTACTAAAAAGAGCATAGATTGTCGACAGCCGAATCTGTCTATGCAATTGAAAAGCAGTATCGTGTGGAGTGTCCGACTCTGCTGTGTGAACAGCTTCAGACGTAGTCCTGACACTCGACGAATTTTGAGACAGACACCGTTGTGACACTTAATTCATCCATAGTATTATAGCAACATTTTGGCTCCAAACACAGTCCTGAGCTTTCCTCAATTCCTCAAATTATTAATTACAATCAATGAATACAAACATTCATAAAAATTGTCTCAAGAGGCAGATGACGATGAGACACAGTTGTCAACAAATTATGTTGTTAAGTCAAAAAGTCAGGTGGACCAGAGTGCAGAAGTGGAAAATGAGGTGGTAGATGATGAAGTCACTGACCAAACCTGGCAAAGTGCCATACAGAGGGAGGAGTGCAGCACAGAGGGGGAGGCAACTGTTCCCCATAGCACCCACACCTAGCACCTTTCCAGGCCAAGAGTTTAGGTGTTCCCCCATCTGGTGCTTTGTTCACGAAAGTGCGGGCGATAAAAGAATGGTCATCTGCAACCTGTGCCATTCCAAGATTAGCAGGAGCCTGACCACTACCAGCCTGACCACAACTAGCATGTTCAGGCACATGTCATCAAAGCACCCAACTAGGTGGGCCATTTACCTGGGTCTACAATCAGTGTCTGTGAGTGATAATGTGACGCCCTGGCGCTGCCAGGTGGTCACAGAGAAACAGTACACCCCACACAACACCATCCACCAGCCACCCCCCTCAGGGTAGGAAGGAGACACCAGTGGGCGGGACCAGGCAGATTGGGAATGCCCACCTAGGGGGTCTTGAGGATCCGGGGGAGGGAACCAGTAAGTCTGGAAAGTGAGAGTCAGAGAAGTAGTTCAAGTAAAGGGTGCTTTACACATTGCGACATCGCTAGCGATTGCTAGCGATGTCGCGAGCGATAGCACCCGCCCCCGTCGTTGGTGCGACATGTGGTGATCGCTGCCGTAGCAAACAAAATCACTGCGGCAGCGTCACACGCACATACCTGTTCAGCGACGTCGCTGTTGCTGCCGAACAATCCCTCCTTCAAGGGGGTGGTGCGTTCTGCGTCACAGCGACGTCACAGGGGCGTCACAAAACGGCCGCCCAATATAAGAGTAGGGGAGGAGATGCTGCCCACCTCCTTCCTTCCTCCTTTCTGATGGACACAGGTAGGATGATGTTCGTCGTTCCTGCGGTGTCACACACAGCGATGTGTGGTGCCGCAGGAATGATGAACAACCTGCAGAATGAAACACCAGCGACATTATGATTTGGAGCGATGTGTCACCGATCAATGATTTTGCCGTTTTTGGGATCGTTGATCGTCGCTCCTAGCTGTCACACGCTGCGATGTCGCTAACGACGCCGGATGTGCGTCACAAACACCGTGACCCCGACGATATGGAAGTGCAAGTTGGAGTGGAGTCAAGTCTGAGCCTACTGAAGGGTAGCCAGGGTAGTGGCCCTGGTCTACTGGCTAGGTGGCAAGCAGTGGACCGTGTCCAAAGGCGACAGGAGTCCGTTCGCGGGAAATCCAAAGTAGAGGCTGGGAGGAGAGAGAGGCTGAGGCTGGGGGAGGCTGGGAGGAGAGAGAGGCTAAGGCTGGGGGGAGGCTGGGAGGAGAGAGAGGCTGAGGCTGGGGGGAGGCTGGGAGGAGAGAGAGGCTGAGGTTGGTGGGAGAGAGAGATTGAGGCTGGCGGAAGGCTGGGGGAGAGAGAGGCTGAGGCTGGGGGGAGAGAGAGGCTGAGGCTGGGGGGAGAGAGAGGCGGAGGCTGGGGGGAGAGAGGCTGATGCTGGGGGCAGAGAGGCTGATGCTGGGAGGAGAGAGGCTGATGCTGGGAGGAGAGAGGCTGATGCTGGTGGCAGAGAGGCTGATACTGGGAGGAGAGAGGCTGATGCTGGGAGGAGAGAGGCTGATGCTGGGAGGAGAGAGGCTGATGCTGGGGGAGGCTGGGGGGAGAGAGGCTGCTGCTGGGGGAATGGGAGAGAGGGGCCAATGCTAGAGACAGAGGACAAGGGTTGAGGGATAGTGCAATGACAAAATCGATGGGGGGGACTCAGAATGAGAGGGGGACAGCATTGGGAGCTCATTATGGAGAAGGGGCAGCATGTGTGGGCTCAGTATGGTGTGGAGCAATGTAGGGGAGTCAATATCAAGAGTGAAGTAGTGTGTGTGTGTGTGTGTGTGTGTGGGGGGGGGGGTCTCAGCATAAGCGCTAGTGTAGTGGTCTTAGGCGGGCTTTGCACACTACGACATCGCAGGCCGATGCTGCGATGCCGAGTGCGATAGTGCCCGCCCCCGTCGCAGCAGCGATATGTGGTGATAGCTGGCGTAGCGAAAGTTATCGCTACGCCAGCTTCACACACACACTCACCTGCCGTGCGACGTCCCTGTGGCCGGCGACCCGCCTCCTTGTTAAGGGGGCGGGTCGTGCGGCGTCACTGCGACGTCACACGGCAGGCGGCCAATCAGAGCGGAGGGGCGGAGATGAGCAGGATGTAAACATCCTGCCCACCTCCTTCCTTCCGCATATCCTACGGAAGCCGCAGTGAGGCCGGTAGGAGACGTTCCTCGCTCCTGCGACTTCACACACAGCGATGTGTGCGGCCGCAGGAGCGAGGAACAACATCGGACCATTGCGTCAGCGTAATTATGAATTAAGCCGACGCTGTACCGATGATACGATTACGACGCTTTTGCGCTCGTTAATCGTATCATCCAGCCTTTACACACTGCGATGTCGCATGCGATGCCGGAAGTGCGTCATTTTCAATTTGACCCCACCGACATCGCACCTGCGATGTCGCAGTGTGCAAAGTGCCCCTTAGTATGATGAGTGGGGCAGCATGGAGGTGTCATTATGGAAAAGAGGAAGGCAGCATTAGGAGCTCATGGAGAGGGGCAGCATGCATGGGACATTGTGAGGAGGGGGCAGCATGCATGGGACATTGTGAGGAGGGGGCAGCATGCATTGGACATTGTGAGGAGGGGGCAGCATGCATGGGACATTGTGAGGAGGGGGCAGCATGCATGGGACAAAGTGAGGAGGGGGCAGCATGCATGGGACACTGTGAGGAGGGGGCAGCATGCATGGGACACTGCGAGGAGGGGGCAGCATGCATGGGACACTTCGAGGAGGGGGCAGCATGCATGGGACATTGTGAGGAGGGGGCAGCATGCATGGGACATTGTGAGGAGGGGGCAGCATGCATGGGACACTGCGAGGAGAGGGCAGCATGCATGGGACACTGTGAGGAGGGGGCAGCATGCATGGGACATTGTGAGGAGGGGGCCGCATGCATGGGACACTGCGAGGAGAGGGCAGCATGCATGGGACACTGTGAGGAGGGGGCAGCATGCATGGGACAAAGTGAGGAGGGGGCAGCATGCATGGGACACTGTGAGGAGGGGGCAGCATGCATGGGACACTGCGAGGAGGGGGCAGCATGCATGGGACACTTCGAGGAGGGGGCAGCATCCATGGGACATTGTGAGGAGGGGCAGCATGCATGGGACATTGTGAGGAGGGGGCAGCATGCATGGGACACTGCGAGGAGAGGGCAGCATGTATGGGACACTGTGAGGAGGGGGCAGCATGCATGGGACACTGCGAGGAGGGGAAAGCATGCATGGGACATTGTGAGGAGGGGGCAGCATGCATGGGACATTGTGAGGAGGGGGCAGCATGCATGGGACATTGTGAGGAGGGGAAAGCATGCATGGGACACTGCGAGGAGGGGAAAGCATGCATGGGACATTGTGAGGAGGGGGCAGCATGCATGGGACATTGTGAGGAGGGGGCAGCATGCATGGGACATTGTGAGGAGGGGGCAGCATGCATGGGACATTGTGAGGAGGGGAAAGCATGCATGGGACATTGTGAGGAGGGGGCAGCATGCATGGGACATTGTGAGGAGGGGGCAGCATGCATGGGAGATTGTGAGGAGGGGGCAGTATGCATGGGACATTGTGAGGAGGGGGCAGCATGCATGGGACATTGTGAGGAGGGGGCAGCATGCATGGGAGATTGTGAGGAGGGGGCAGTATGCATGGGACATTGTGAGGAGGGGGCAGCATGCATGGGACATTGTGAGGAGGGGGCAGCATGATGTGAGGACAATGTGCAGATCATATTTTGAGGAAGGTGTGGTGGGTATAATTTATAAGGGAGGGCAGTGTGGTGTGTTAGTTTATTAGGGGCAGTGTGACAGTCACAGTATAATGGGGACGGTGTGGTGGGAATATTTTATACTCATGCTATGTTTTGATGTGCCTGTGGTGATCCCCAGTGGGGGGGGTTAGTGCCCTTCGTTTCTCATTGATACTTTTTAAAGTGTTTTACAGAGTAGATCTGCCTTAAACAGGTGTCGTGTGTGAAAAGTCATAGTTTTACGTTGTCACTAAAGGGTGTGACCACTTAAAGTGCCTAGGGCAGCACGAAGGCAAAATACAGCCCTGCGCCACGGGCAGCGATTTGCCCTTGACGCAAAACCGACGGGGGCAGGTACTTTCACCAGCGACATCGCTAGCGATGTCGCTGTGTGTAAAGTGGCCTTTAATCCACCCCTGCTCTCCAATGAACTTTTTAATCAAATTACACTGTTCTTCTGAACAATGTGTCAAACGACTGATATTTCTCAGGCTATCAAGGAGAAATGCATGATCAGGTCAACGCTATGGAGGAGAGGGAGAGAGTGATTTCTCCATCTCTTCCATAGTCAGCCTGTGCGTATATCACACTGCGCTTGGATGATGGCCGAGTGCAGTTGTCGAGGGCGGAGGAGGGGACGCCGCGCTCTCCCACTACTGCTCGGGTCCGGCCGCCGCGGCCGCTGCGGCCTGCTGCTGCTCGGTGGCTCGAGCGATGAGCCGGATCCCGGGGACTCTAGCGGCCCTCCTCGCCCGTGAGTGAAAGGGGGTTTTTTGGGTGTGGGGATGGTTTATTGTCCGTGACGCCACCCACGGTTGTGGTGATTTGTTGGCGCCACCGCTGCTCTGTATGGGGATCCCGGGAAGGATGGTATGGAGCAGCCAGTTGTTGTGTTGCCCCTCCGTGGGTAGGGGTTGGTGATCCCGGGGCCCAGTGATGAGGTGGGAGATGCAGGGCCTGGTGGGCGCAGGGACGCGGGGGCAGCGCGGTGCCTTGCGGCACTGTGGTACTCACTCAGCCTGAGACGTTGACACAGTTTTACGGTAAACCACACGGCTGGAAAGACGGTTCCCACGGACGGCTGCACTTGCTCTCCCAGTAGGTAACGGTGATGTCCCTTTGACCTGCACCTAGTGTTTCTGTGTTGGTAGCGATGGGTTCCCACCGGTAACCTGCTCCCCGGCTTGGATATGGGCCGGAGGAGCCCTGCTTTGCCCGCAGACACTGGCCCTGAGGAACTGGTGCCCTGGCGGTGGCGGTGTTCCGCCTTAATGGTTGGACTTTTGCCTTCAGTCGGGACTTGGTTGTTGGGGGATCGACGTCCCCTTCACTGACGGATTTGGCAAATTATGGCGACTCCTAGCCTTGCCGGGGTCCGAGAGGCCCCTGCCTTGGTGCTGACTGTCCTTCGTATACTGCTCCAGACCGCCGGGCCACTGCCCGTCCGCGGTCCTTCCAGCAACCTCCGAGCAGTCCCCCTCCAGACAATCACCGCTGTTGCTGACCTTGCTGACACTGTCCTGCACTTAGCCGGACTCTCTTCAGGGCTTTCTACGCTCACTTTTACTCTTTTCTTCTTTGCTCCACTACCACTTCACTTTCACTTAGCTCCTCTACCACTTCCTTCTACTTTGAACTTCCACTTCTATCTCTCACCTGACTCAAGCTCTCCCCTGAGCTGATTGACTGGTTATTCCCGCCTCCAGGGCTGTGTACTCCTCGGTGGGCGGAGCCAACCGCCTGGCCCACCCCCTGGTGTGAACATCAGCCCCTGGAGGAAGGCAACAAGGATTTTAGTAGCTTTGGTGTTCCTAACTGGGATGTAGGGTGTGGTGGTGTGATGACCTGTGACCCCTGGCTTGCCCAGGGCGTCACACAGTCCTATGTTTCTTTTGCACCCGTATACTTGTATGGAGTCAGACTGGCGTATGAGTCGCACGAGTCCAATGAGAGAAAATCTTGCACTGCCGCATGTAAGACAATGCTGCAGCTCAGATCTGCTAGTTTTTCCTCAGCTTTAAATGGATTGAGGAAAAAAATCACAGCATGCTGCGATTGTCTACGAGAGCCATATCACTGTCACCTATACAAGTCAAAGTATGGTATTATTTATTCCTTATGTAGCGGTATTGATAGAGGCCATAGTGGGGCAGTATTGTATCAGCCTTTTATAGTGATGCATAGGTAATAGGTGATATATAGGTAATATTTAGTCTTGGTATAACAGCAAAGTATTACATATATATGATATATATGGCAGGGAGGAGGTGCAGATGTAGCGCCCCTGAAGTCATTAGGGAGCTACAAGGTACTGCATCCTCAGGGACCCAGAAGACCAGTGCCAGTAACACCAAAAACATTCCTGTTAATCCCTGTTTTTCCCCAAATTCCCTATAGACTGGTACTAGGCTAGGGTTGGACCAATGGATGGCCACTTAGAGGTGGAGCTGATCTAGTCCACTAGACAACCAGGTGGGAGGGGCAGACAGTGGACAGTCAGACAGTCAGTCTGCAACAGTCGGTGACAGAGAGAGGAAGTGAGCGAATGCACTGACAGGAGTGTGACAGTGACCTGAGGGCCCAGGCATGTGGTTGCCGGTGGAGTACTCCCACAGCACCGACGGGGTACAGAATCCTAGGTCAGGCAAACGCTCCAGGCAGACCTGATAAAATCTGCACAGTGAGGGGACCATCAACGACCTCACTGACCTTGAAGTTCGGGACTCTGTAGCAACGGGAGAACCGGGGACAGGACCAGAGACTTCGACCCCTCAAGGTTCACGCTACCGTCATACGGACTACCATTAAGAGACTACCAGGAGGGGACCCCCAGCCGCTCCAAGCCACGGGGACCCACCAACCAAAGACAAGGGGAAAGAAGCCTCCAGGTCACTAAACCAGCACTGGTACTAAGGGGACCTGCGGTCAGCACCAGCCTTCCTTGGTTGACCAGTTTACATTTTCCTGTGAGTAAAGGAACTAGTTACACTGCAAGCCCTTGTGTGGCCTACCTTCTTTCAACACCCATCTACCTCACCTATCCTCTGGGGCCTGGCCTTGCTTGTGGAGGGCCTAACATCCAGGCTGCCACTAACACCAGCCCCAGTAGGGAGAACTGTGCAGAGGCAGCTCCATCCACATATCCCAACCCGCAAGTGGCGTCACGTGATAAACTTTCATTTAATTCCCCTTTACATATACCCCTTTTAAAAAGCACCCAGGGCACGGAACCAGGCAACGGACACCAAGTGACATTCCCCAGTTATACACTGCCAGGGACCGAGTACCCCATAACCCTGGGCGACACAGAGACATATCCATTTGGGCTTGTGCCCCTATCTTTTAGGACTCTAACATAGCACTGTTTATTTGTATTTACTAAAAAAGAATGGATGAAAGCTTCTACAGCCAGGTGAGTACAGTGGTCAGATGGTCTGTCCTTCAACTAGGAGCAAAGGTGAGCCAATTGCCTAATCTACCTTACTCAACGAAACCATAGAGAAAGAGAACACATGAGACTACTACTCCTCAACTACCCTTGACCTCCAGGATGGCTTTCATTAAAGGGAATCTGTCACAGGTTTTTATCAGTCTGTCTGAGAGCATTATGATGTAGGGGAAGAGTCCCTGATTCCAGCAATATGTCACTTACTGGGCTTGCTACAGTTTTGATAAAACCACTGTTTTATTTGCTGCAGATCAACTTTTTGTTTGAATGCTGAGATCTATAAACCCCACCCACACCACTGATTGACAGCTTTCTGTGTACACTGCATAAATCGATGACAGGAAAAGAAGGGTTGATTAATTATCCCTGCTGCCAGTGGACAAGATGCACAGGGTATGAAGAGGACAAGCCAGGTAGGTATAATCCAAGTAGTACATTGTGTCTCCACGTATCAAAGTATAAAACAAGCATTATAGTAGTTTCTGTCCTGAAGAAGTTTTATACTTTGAAACACGTAGACACAATAAACTAAATGGGTAATACTTACCTGGCTTGTCCCTCTTCACACCCTGTTTATCTTGTCCATTGGCAGCTCGGATAATCAACCCTTCTTTTCCTGACATATTTCTGCTATCTGAGGGGCCGCAGCAGCCATACCTCTGAGCATATTCCTGGGGTGTGGGTACACAACCCCCACTAGGTGAGTTTTCCTAGCATATAAGACCCTATTTGTGCTTGTTTTGTCTTTATTTTCTACCCTATGCACAGGCAGAAAGCTGCCAATCAGTGGTGGTGCTGGGGTTACGCCGGACTCATGAATATGGAGGACTCCTAATAGGTTTACTAGTCCTGGTGAAGGTGAAGATATCCTGATGATAAAATGGTGATTATATCAAATCTACAGCACTCAGGACAGTAAGTGACACATTACTGGAATCAGGGACTCTGGCTCATCATGCTGCTGTTAGATTAGGATTAGGTGGTAAAAACCTGGTGACAGATTCCTTTTAACTCCTTCACTACCTCGGACCACCATGCCTCTTTTGAGGTCTGATTCAGTTGAGTTCTAGGATTATATGCAGTATGTCTGAACTATTTCATTAGCATTTCACAACACTGCCTCTCCTCTAGACACAGTCTACCCTATTGTGCTTCAAATTCGGTCTAGAGACGATCATAAATATATTTAACAAGTCTTAACTGTACTATACACATTTACTGACAATTTCCAGTAAACTCCCATATAGTTTATACAGTAATTTTCATTGTACAATGCCCATAAAAAGTTTTCGCCCTGTTTGCGTTGTTCATGTTTTATTATATAATTACCTTTGGATGTAATTAGCTACGAACACAACAATACGTTCCAAAAGCAACTAGAAGTACCAGTCAGGGGATTGGGAGCACAAATGATATTGCTTAATATTCCTCATTACATAGTTAAGGCATTTTTTAGAAAATGTGAAGACTGCTGCTAGCCTCTGTGTTTTGGCTGCTGATTCCCCTATACATTGCATAAAACCTAATCAAAGGGCAGGGAGCTAAACATAATGGGCAAATGGGGGGGTTATTATGACTGGCATTCTATATTCTGGTTTTAATAAGAACTATATATATAAGTAAGATCCACCTTATTTAGTGCCTTTAATTTATCAAATTTGGCTGGTAAAGATTTGCACTATAATTTACAGCAATTGCACCTCCAGTAAATTTGTAAGTTCAAAAGTAATCACATCCCCTTCACTAAGCTGAAAACACATTTCAAAGAATTGCGGTCAGCATCGGAAACAGAGAAAAGGATCCCATTATTGTGCAAATATTACAGGCACCATCATTTGGAACTTTTTTATACCACAAAACTGGGGAAAAGGTTGATAATATATACTGTATATACCCTTTATGTTCCGCTTGGCGTCAGAAAAAAAGTAAAATAACATTATAGAAGCCTTAAAAGATCATTAAGCCACTTAAGACAAGGACTTGACCCTGTAATTAAAGGGAACCTGTCAGCAGAAATGTCCCCTAAAACCTAACAGATTCCCCCTCTGCAGCTCCTGGGCTGCATTCTATAAAGGTCCCTGTTATGATTGTGCCCACTTTCTGACCGAAAAAAAGTGTTTATAAAGTTGTACCTTTTTGGCTTCTGATTCTGTAAATCCGTCACGGGGGCGGGCTGCCTGATGGCCGTTATTCTGCCCCCTGGTCCTGTATGCCGCCCCCATCGCTGATTTCAATACTTCTGGACGCCGCCCACTGCTCCAGCCATCCCCGCGCATGCCCAGTGCCCATCTCTCGGGGATGAGCACTGTGCCCAGCGTCACCGCTGGTGACGTGCACGCAGGGTTAAGATTATGGGCGGTGCTGTGATGTTTATTCCTAAGCAACCGCCCATAATCGCGGGACCGCGCTTTCCCCCTCGGCCTGCTTCTTTCTGCGCAAGCGCGCTGCTGCTGACCTCACTTCGCCTCCTTCCCATCTTGCCCCGAGGCAGGAAATAGATGGGAAGAGCGCGGAGCAGTGACTACACCGAAAGCACGGTCCCGCGATTATGGGCGGTTGCTTAGGAATAAACATCACAGCACCGCCCATAATCTTAACCCTGCGTGCACGTCACCAGCGGTGACGCTGGGCACAGTGCTCATCCCCGAGAGATGGGCACTGGGCATGCGCGGGGATGGCTGGAGCAGTGGGCGGCGTCCAGAAGTATTGAAATCAGCGATGGGGGCGGCATACAGGACCAGGGGGCAGAATAACGGCCATCAGGCAGCCCGCCCCCGTGACGGATTTACAGAATCAGAAGCCAAAAAGGTACAACTTTATAAACACTTTTTTTCGGTCAGAAAGTGGGCACAATCATAACAGGGACCTTTATAGAATGCAGCCCAGGAGCTGCAGAGGGGGAATCTGTTAGGTTTTAGGGGACATTTCTGCTGACAGGTTCCCTTTAACCAAAGCTGCCAAGCAAGTGAGCATTAAAGGGAACCTGTCATCAGAAATGTTGCACTAAACCTAAGATTCCCCCTCTGCAGCTCCTGGGCTGCATTCTAGCAATGTTCTTGTTGTTCTTGTGCCCCCTTTCTGACCAAAATAAACACTTTGTAAAGTGGTACCTTTTTGTATTCAGATCTTGATAACGGTTCACGGGGGCGGGCTCTCTGGTGTCCGTTAGTCTGCCTCCCTGTCTCTTTAGGTCATCCCCCATCGCGCAATTTCAAAGAGGTGACATGAGGTAAGCTGGCCAGCGCTTGCGCAGAACGGTGGAGGCGGCGGTGGAGGCGGCGGTGAAAGCGCGACCATGACATTATGGGCGGGTACTTGCTGATGAAAGTCACAGCGCCGCCCATAATCTAGCGCATGCGCAACACATCACCAGCGATCATACTGTGCACATTGCACAGTCCTGCGAGAGTGGCACGGCGCATGCGCGAGATTATGGGCGGCTATAATCTCGCGCATGCGCCGTGCCACTCTCGCGGGACTGCAATGTGCAGTGTGACCGCTGGTGACGTATTGCGCATGTGCGAGATTATGGGCAGCCATAATCTCACGCATGCACCATGCCACTCTTGTGGGACTGCAATGTGCAGTGTGACCGCTGGTGACGTGTTGCGCATGCACGAGATTATGGGCGGCGCTGTGATTTTCATCAGCAAGTACCCGCCCATAATCTCGTGCTCGCGCTTCCACCGCCGCCTCCACCGTTCTGTGCAAGCGCTGGCCAGCTTACCTCACGTCACCTCTTTGAAATTGCGCGATGGGGGACGGCCTAAAGCGATAGGGAGGCAGACTAACAGCCACCAGAGAGCCCGCGTCCATGTACCATTATCAAGATCTGAATACAAAAAGGTACCACTTTACAAAGTGTTTATTTTGTTCAGAAAGGGGGCACATAAACAACAGGAACATTGCTAGAATGCAGCCCAGGAGCTGCAGAGGGGAATCTTTAGGTTTAGTGCAAAGTTTCTGATGACAGGTTCCATTTAATACTCTAATACTTATCACTAAGAAATCTTTTTATTTTTTTGATATGCTTATATAGCGCCATCGTATTCAGCAGCCCATTACAGACATCACCATCACTATCCCCATCGGGGCTCACAATGTAAATTCTCTATCAGTATGTCTTTACAGTGTTGGAGGAAACCAGAGTACACAGGGGAAATACATACAAATACAGGGAGAACATACAAACTGTTTGCAGGTGTTCAACTACCCTAATCTACAGTACTAAAGAAACTGATATGAATTATTTACCTTTCCTGGACACCTAGAGTAGTTATCATTGATCATTGCCTCTTTAGGCAATGTTCATGTGTCGCCCAGGGCTATAGGGTACTCGGTCCCAGGCAGAGTATTGCTGGGGAGATGTCACTTGGTGGCCGTTGCCCAGTTCCGTGCCCTGGGGATGCTTTTTAAAAGGGGTATATTTACAGAGGAGATTAAATGAAAGTTTATAACGTGATGCCACTTGCGGGTTGGGCTATGTGGATGGAGCTGCCGCTGCACAGTTCTCACTACTGGGGCTGGTGTTGGTGGCAGCCTGGATGTTAGGCCCTCCGCAAGCAGGTAGCAAAAAGAAGGTAGGCCACACAAGGGGTTGCAGTATAACTGGTTTCTTTACTCACAGTCTGTTGTAAACTGGTCATCCGAGAACGGCTGGTCTTGACCGCTGGTCCCCTTAGTCCCAGTGCCAGTTTAGTGACCTGATGGCTTCTTTCTCCTGCACCTGTCTCTGGTTCGTGGATCCCCGTGGCTTGGAGCGGCTGGGGGTCCCCTCATGGTAGTCTCGCAATGGTAGAAAAAAGTAATGAGACTTCTGCTTACCATAGGCAACTGCGCTCCAGGACTTGCAGGTGCTCATGGTCCTCCAGACCGGCCAGGCTGTGAGTCGCCCACCACAGCGCTGCAGCGGTCACCTGCGGGGCACTACGGGGACTTCTCTGTAGGGACCCTTCTGGCAACAGGTATGTCAGGTTCACTTGTATAGGAGTCGTGACGCCACTCTCGGTTTTGCGGTCCGGGTGATAGGGGACCGCCACTGCAGTTTAGCGAGCGTCTGGGGCTGATGGTATTTGCAGTCTGGTGGTATGGCCTCTCGAGAGTGAGACTGGCCCCAGGGACTCAGGTGTAAGTGCGTGGAACCACAGGTCGCAGAATAATTCAAACACAGTCCAGAAAGACTTTCAACTTGTTTACTCACTTTTAGATGGTTGGTGAGAAACCTGGGAGATGCTGAGATCATACCAGGTGGAACCAGGAATTCCTGCAGGCTGTTCTGAGGGTAGCTATTAACTCGCCTTCCTTGCACTTCTTTGGTTTTGGATAACACCTCACTTACAGTATCGTGGGATTCATCCAGGGAAAGTTGCTACTGCCTCTCCTTCCCTTTCTGGCCCGTTTGCAGGCAGCGTGGACCTGGTGACATGGCTTCGGGCCCTATCTCCTTATGGGTCTCCCTGTTGCTGCTGTGGCTCGAGCTCTGTATCTTTGATGAGGAACCTCTAGTCCCCTCACCTGCAGGTTTAGCAGATCAATAGATCGATTCCTGGCTCTAGGGACCTGTTTCCTGTGCGTGCGTAGTTACCAGCAATCCCCGTACTCGACTGCCTCTCTGCAGGTGTCTTTCAGGCTGACTTTCTGGTCACTGTACTCTCCTGCTAACAGCTACCACACCAGCAGGGTCTGGCTAGCGTGGCTGTACGTCTGCTTCCTTCAGCAACTTCTGTACACTCTGCTCCAGACTGGCTTGTTCCTCCTCCTTTTACTGTCTGCCACTGCATCTAGCTTCCAGCTCCTCCCCTACACCCCTTGCTGAGATTTGTAAGTTAACCTCTTCAGGGCTACCCAATGGTCCCCTCTAAAGGTGTGGGAGACCTGGTTGCTATGTGCCTGTGTGTACACACCTCATTCTGGCCTTTTGGAATTACCTGGAAGCACTGTCCAAGCATTGGTGCAGTACTCTGTGGTACCTGACCAGGTCAGGGGTGCCACATTCCCCCTTAGTTATCATCAGCACGTCCTCGGGCTGCAAAGATAAGAAACAAGGTTAAATACAAACTTTTCCCTTACAGGGGCTGTTAGTTACATTGACAACATACCAGGTACCATTTTCACCACCCACCACCCACAAGTCCGGAACCCACCCAAAAACCTCCAGAAGGCAGGTCACCGGTCCCTTTGGTTACCAGGTCTGGGCCAGCTCTATCCCAGACCTTTCCTTCAATCTTCCCCTCCTGAGGAGGGTGGTGTAAGGTAGGCCCCATAAACATACATATCCGCTTCCGAGTATTGTGGAGGGCAGGCCCCATAAACAGGCGTGCCCCCTGGTGGTGCAGAGCCAGGCCCCATAAACAGGCGTGCTCTGAAGTTGGTACCATTGAGGTAACTTTTTACAATGCGAGAGTTTGTGCAACACATTTTAGCAGCAAAGTTCTCACAACAGTCCTTGCGGGCACATTCTTAAACGTTACTTAACTGTAAAAAGGTTAAACATTCTTAAACACTTTAAACTTAAATAAATTTATTATAAAGACATTTTAGACTGTGCTTTCTCTATACCTTAATGGGGGCTGACCAAAGTTGCTGTGGGTTGATCTACGCAGTATTATGCTGTCATCTGTCTGAGGTTGTGTCCTCCCACCCGGTGTATGTGTCTCAATGTGAATGATGGGTGTACTGGGTGCTGATACCAGTGCATGGTCTTCTGATTCAGCTTCACTTGGCTCTTCTAGGTTCTAAACAGGTTCTTCTTGTCCTCTGACTTCTTCTCCGGGTTGAAGGTGATTACTGGAATTACAACAGTTCCATTGTATTGAGGCCAACTTGCAGGAAAATCTCCAAGCACAGTATGGATCATCTTTTCTCTTGGTTCTTTGACTGGCAAAGGGTTCGGGACTTCTTCAGGGATTCTTAGCTGTTCAGGGCATCTCTTAAGGTGGTCTCTGGAAACCACAGCTGTTGTCTTTCCTCCATCTTTGCTGATGAGGCAGGTTTTCTCACGGCTGAGTGTTGATGGTAACAAAGTGTAGGGTTCTGCTTCCCGGTGATTGTCGAGTTTGTGATTTATTCTTTCTCTTGAGAACCACTTCTCCAGGCATCAAAGGGGCAGCAGGTGCATTTTGATTGTAGGCTTTTTCTTGCCTCTCCCGCTGCTGGGTGAAGATTCGCTCCACACACTCTTGTACTTTCTTGTACTGGGCCTGGCGGGTGGAATCCCAATCAGCACCTTGTAGAGGGTCTTCGGGGGTCTCAATTCCCATATACAGATCCACTGGCAGTCTTCTAAGTCTGGCCCTTATCAGGTATGCCGGTGTGCAGTTCGTGGAAATCACGGGGACGTTGTTATACATGTCCACCAGGTTAGGCAGCTTCTCCGGCCACAGGCATCTTTCTTCCAGTGGTAGAGTTTTCAGGAGGTCAAGAAAAATGTGATTCATTTTATCACACATGCCCTTGGTCTGAGGATGGTAGGGTGTGGGTCCAGATCTTCTTGCAGCCATAAAAGTTACAAAACTCCTTGAACACCTCAGCTTCAAAGGCCGAGCCCTGGTCGGTGAGCACTTGATGTGGATAGCCATGTGGTCTACAGAAATGGGCTTGGAAAGCTCTGGCTGCAGTCTGGCCTGTCAAGTCCTTGACTGGTACCACCACCAGGAACCTGGAGTAATGATCAACCATAGTGAGAGCATAGTTGTAGCCTTGTCTGCTGGGCGCCAACTTTATATGGTCCAGGGCCACTATTTCCAGGGGTCGTTTGGTTTGGATCGGCTGGAGCGGTGCTCTCTGGCTGTGATGGTCTTTTCTCCTGAGGTTGCAGGGGCCGCAGTCTTGACACCACTTCTCCAGGGCAGATCTCATGCCCACCCAGTAGAATCTTTCTTTAAGTACTGCCTCCAGTTTCTTCCAACCAAAGTGGCCTGCGCCATTGTGATAGGCTTCCAGCACCATCCGTGTATCCTTCTGTGGTACAATCACCTGCCACACCTTCTCATGCGTTTTCGGGTCAATGATGCTCCTGTAGAGTTTGTCTTGGTAGATGAATAATCAGGTTAATGGATTGTCCAAGGACAAAAGTAAGCGCTAGATCCAAAAATTCACTTAAAATTCTGCAGCTGGTTTATAGGCAAAAAACACCCCAAAATTGCCTGGGTACAAACAAATAATAAATTAGAGATTTTTCGTAGATAGAAAAAGCTCACCAACCAGCGCTGAATAATAAGATTATTTGATATTTTGATATTTTATTAATCAGCAGTATTAAAATAACAATGAATAGTAATACTACTACATGAGACAGGACACAAAAAACAAAATAGATATACAAACAAGAAGAAGTATAATAAAACTGTACTGTCATGGGGCCCCGGCCGGTGGCACCACGAATACTAATAAGTGTTAGTAAAACTAAAAAACCGACCAAGAAAAACAACTTCCTCAGGAATGATCAAAAAATGAGTAGTAATTGTTACAAGAGTTTTTTTCCCAAGGGGGGTACCACGTCCGTGCTAGCCCATATGTGAGGGCAAGGGTTCCTTCTGGCGGGTACTAGTGCACAGATGAATCCTTAAAAATCGATTAAATTGCACTGACATCCACGCTGCAAATTTTCACGGTCCCTGAATGAGATTGAATATGCCGCGCTTCTACCAAAGGCTCTAACAGGCAGAGGGATCAGTGCACCAGGGACTCGTTACAGGTCCCGGTGTATATTACCTGACACCCGCGCTGGCAATGGGAGCTCCGTGAAGTATGGTCCTTGCGTGGAGCGATTCTCTCTCCCAGCTGGAGAGGAGCGAATAATGCCGGGTTGCGATTTGCGAAAGTCCTTAGATCCAAGCAGGATACTAGTTGAGAGTTACTGAAGCAAGATTGCACCGTCCTAGGGCATAGATTTCTCCGTGCACCTTGCTTAGATGTTCACTTGCCAGTAAATCGGCAGGGTCCGTAGTCGATAGAAACAGGCAGACAATTACGTCCACTTCACAATATTAAACTGAGCTAGATCCGACGCGCGTTTCGGGGGCGTCACCAGTCCCCCTTCCTCAAGGATAGCTCAGTCATTCCATTAGAGCCAATGCAATAGACAATAGAAAGCAGAAGCACCTCCTCACAGCTCCAGACTGAATTGAATAACCAGCCAGCCAGCTGGTTATTCAATTCAGTCTGGACCTGTGAGGAGGTGCTTCTGCTTTCTATTGTCTATTGCATTGGCTCTAATGGAATGACTGAGCTATCCTTGAGGAAGGGGGACTGGTGACGCCCCCGAAACGCGCGTCGGATCTAGCTCAGTTTAATATTGTGAAGTGGACGTAATTGTCTGCCTGTTTCTATCGACTACGGACCCTGCCGATTTACTGGCAAGTGAACGTCTAAGCAAGGTGCACGGAGGAATCTATGCCCTAGGACGGTGCAATCTTGCTTCAGTAACTCTCAACTAGTATCCTGCTTGGATCTAAGGACTTTCGCAAATCGCAACCCGGCATTATTCCCTCCTCTCCAGCTGGGAGAGAGAATCGCTCCACGCAAGGACCATACTTCACGGAGCTCCCATTGCCAGCGCGGGTGTCAGGTAATATACACCGGGACCTGTAACGAGTCCCTGGTGCACTGATCCCTCTGCCTGTTAGAGCCTTTGGTAGAAGCGCGGCATATTCAATCTCATTCAGGGACCGTGAAAATTTGCAGCGTGGATGTCAGTGCAATTTAATCGATTTTGAAGGATTCATCTGTGCACTAGTACCCGCCAGAAGGAACCCTTGCCCTCACATATGGGCTAGCACGGACGTGGTACCCCCCTTGGGAAAAAAACTCTTGTAACAATTACTACTCATTTTTTGATCATTCCTGAGGAAGTTGTTTTTCTTGGTCGGTTTTTTAGTTTTACTAACACTTATTAGTATTCGTGGTGCCACCGGCCGGGGCCCCATGACAGTACAGTTTTATTATACTTCTTCTTGTTTGTATATCTATTTTGTTTTTTGTGTCCTGTCTCATGTAGTAGTATTACTATTCATTGTTATTTTAATACTGCTGATTAATAAAATATCAAAATATCAAATAATCTTATTATTCAGCGCTGGTTGGTGAGCTTTTTCTATCTACGAAAAATCTCTAATTTATTATTTGTAGATGAATAATCAACCCCTCTCTCTCCACAAGTGCTGTGATTCAGGTGGGGCTTCTGAATCAAGGCTGGCACCAGGTTGAGTGATCAGCTTCTTCACCAAGCCGACTGCTGGATCATCCTCCTGAGTCTCCTTCCAGTTCTAGTGAGGTAGCGGATTCAGGGTCACTTCTTGGCGGCTGGTGTGTGACTGCTGACACTGGGTGGCTCCATGGCGATGGAACCCTGGCAGCTCAATATCTTCAAGGTCATCTACATATTCACCTTCATCTGCTAGGGGAGGCATCCTTGACAGAGCATCTGCGTTGCCATTCTTGCGAACAGCTCGATACTTGACAGTAAAATCATAATTTGCTAGTCGGGCTACCCAACGTTGTTCCATGGCACCCAATTTAGCAGTATTCAAGTGGGTCAGGGGGTTGTTGTCCGTGAAGACGGTGAATTTGGTGGCTGCCAGGTAGTGCTTGAATCACTCTGTGATAACGCAGACCATGGCCAGGAACTCTAGCTTGAATGAACTATAGTTTTCTGGGTTTCTTTCAGTAGGCCGGAGCTTCCTGCTGGCGTACGTGATCACACGTTCCTTGCCCCTCTGTACCTGTGAAAGTACTGCTCCCAGCACCACATTGCTTGCATCTGTGTATAGCACAAAGGGTAGACTGTAATCAGGGTAGGCTAGAATCTCTTCACTCATCAAGGCCCCTTTCATTTGTCTGAAGGAGTGTTCTTCTGCTTCTCCCCAGTGAAATGGTGGGTCGGAGGTCTTCCCCTTCTTTGCTTGGCCTACTAAGAGCTCTTGTAAAGGTGCCGCCATCTTCGTATAGCCCTTGATGAACCTTCTGTAGTAGCCTACCAAGCCAAGGAACTGACGTACTTCTCGGACGGTAGTGGGTGTGGGCCATTCCTGAATGACTGTGACCTTCTCTGGGTCTGGTGCTACTCTTTCTGCACTGACCACATGACCTAGGTAGTGGACCTTCGGCTTCAGTAAATGGCACTTAGATGGCTTTAGTTTCATCCCATATCGATATAGTGCTTCAAAGACTTCAGCCAGGTGTCTCAGGTGGTCCTCATAGGTCTTGGAGTACACAATGACGTCATCCAGGTAGAGCAGGATGGTTTCAAAGTTGACGTGCCCCAGGCAGCACTCCATCAACCTCTGGAAGGTCCTGGGGGCGTTGCAGAGTCCAAATGGCATGCTGTTGAACTCACAAAGGCCCATGGGGGTGGTGAAAGCCATCTTCTCCTGATCTTCCTCTGCTACAGATACTTGCCAGTAGCCACTAGTGAGATCTAGGGTAGAAAAGTAGTTAGAAGCTTTTAAGGCAGTGAGGGATTCCTCTATCCATGGCAAAGGGTAGGCGTCCTTGTGTGTTATCTGATTTATCTGTCTGTAGTCTACACACATCCTCATTGTGCCATCCTTCTTTTTCACCAGGACCAGGGGAGCTGCCCAAGGGCTGCAACTGTCCCTAATGACTCCTGCGTCTTTCATGTGCTTCAGCATGTCCTTTGTGCGCTGGTAATGAGCTGGTGGTATAGGCCTATGTCTTTCCTTAATGGGAGGATGACTGCCTGTGGGTATGTGATGTTGCACCCCTTTGATACTTCCAAAGTCTAGTGGGTCCTTACTAAAAACCTGCTCATATTCCTGCACGACCCGGTGAACCCCGTGTTTCTGGTAGGTGGGTGTACAGTCAGTCCCCACATGGAGTTTTTGGCACCAGTCCTCTAACAGTTTTTGGGAGGTCTCGTCCTCTGGGGAGTCAGCTTGTGTCAGTGAACCTACAGGTTGTATAGCGTCATTTGGGCAAGTAAACAGTTTGGCAATGGTAGCGTATCTTGGCAGTCTGGCTTCCTCCTCCCCACAGTTCAGCACTCGTACAGGTGCTCGTCCCTTGTGTACGTCAACTACCTCTCTGGCTGTCAGAATCGTGGGCCAGTGTTCTGAATGAGTGGGCTCTACTAAAGCCTGGTAATTCCGTCCTCTGAGACCTACAGCTGCTCTACACCACATCATCATTTCACTCCATGGGGGTATCACAATGGGGTTAGCATCCATTACACGTACATTACCAATTTCACCGCTAATCTTGTTTACCTGTTGCTTCCTCAGGATGACTCGGATCTCTTTTTGCAAGGCTCTCCGTTGTACACCTTCAACACCCTCAGCAATCTGGTGAAGCAACAACAACATTTCTCCTAGGCAATTATCTATGACATTAGTGCCTAAAATCATTTGTGGGTTCCTTTCTCTAACATCATTATCCACAACAATCAGTCCTTGTTTCTTCATTTCCTGCCTTCCCACCTTTATGGTTACCTCTTTGACCCCAATCTGGTCTATAGGTTGTCCATTGGCTGCATAGATGGTAAGGTCAGGGTCCGGTTGTCGGAGATCGTCATCCGACCAAAACCTGCGATAAAGGACATACGGGATTGTGGTTACCTGGGAACTGGTGTCCAATAATTCCGGGGTAGTGATCCAGTCCAGGATGATGGACAGGACCAGTTGTCCACCCACATACTGATCACGGCAGTCAGCTGGGCCTGATTTTCTTAATCCTGGGGACTGGCCCTTGGCCCCAGGTTTGACCCGTTTAAAGGACAGGCCCTTGCATAGTGGCCTGCCTCTTGGCAACGGCGGCAGATGGGTTGTCCAGACGAGTCATAGCGACCACTGCTCTTCCCTCAGGATGTGGGACCTCTTCTCCCTCGCATCCAGGGGATGTCCTCTGGGCTGTGAGCTAGCATAATCCTATGAGGGGCTTTGGGTTCTGAGGGGAGTTGCATTGCTTTCAGGATTCGGGCGACGTCCTTGCTGAGCTGTTACACCTGGGAGGATAGGGTATCTATGGCTCCGGCCGAGGTGATGAGTCCTTTTGCAGCTACCAGGGCCTGCGAGGAGGATTCTGCTCTGGCAGTCGGGGTGCTGGTAGGCCATGCTGGTGAAATGGGGTCTGTGTCTATAGGGGGTTGAAGTGATTTCACTGCCCTGTCTTTCAGAATGGCAAAGTCCACATCAAGGTGTTCCAGGCACCACAGCCTCATCTGTTTTCTATCCTCAGGGGAGTGCAGGCCCTGTAAGAATTGTTCTGTCATCATCCAGTTTCCTTCCTGTTCACTGACAGGATCCACAAGCTTGAGAGCCCATAGTGCGGTTTGCAACCTGAGGGCATAGTCTCTTATGCTATCTTGGGGCTTCTGGCGGCAGTTATAGAAGCCCTTTCTCAGCTCTGCCTCGGTAAGGTTTTCAAAAGCAGCTTTTAGTTTGGCAAAAATAGCTTCTACAGAGCTCCAGTCATCACTGGTCCAGGCCTCAGCCTCTAATTCTGCTGCTCCAGTCAATTGCCCCAGCACCATGGCGGCCCTCTGCTTACTGGTCATTGCGTACATGTCCAGCAGGGTGCTGATCTTCTTCTTGAATCCAGTCAGGGTGTCTACTTTGCCAGCATATTGGGGCAGCCAGGTCACCCCGGGGACGTACGGCAAGGAGATCTGCATAATCGGGGAGACTTCTGCCGGCACAGCTGCGATCGCCGCACCGGAACTAGGCGCTGCTGTGTTCACTGTGCCGGGATCTGGCATCGCTTGGGCTGCATTGCCCTGGCTGGGGGCATTAGCACTCACGGCGTCCATCATCCTCAGAGTCCCGCTTCTTTCCTTGAATCAGGGCGCTTCCTGGTTTCTTCTGCAGGTTACTCCCTCCTCTTCCGGGGTCAGAACGCTCCGGGGGGTTCTGGGACAACCCCACCCCTTTGTGGGCGGTTACTTCTTTTTGTACGGGCTGCTGTTGTTTCTTTGGCGCGCTTTCTGTGGTGGCAATATGGCGGCGTTTCAAACGGACCTCCAAGGCGCACGGTCACCTGTCTTAACAGGACTAGTCCTTATCCTGTTCATGACGCCAGATGTGAGTCGCCCACCACAGCGCTGCAGCGGTCACCTGCGGGGCACTGCAGGGACTTCTCTGTAGGGACCCTTCTGGCAAAAGGTATGTCAGGTTCACTTGTATAGGAGTCGTGACGCCACTCTCGGTTTTGCGGTCAGGGTGATAGGGGACCGCCACTGCAGTTTAGCGAGCGTCTGGGGCTGATGGCATTTGCAGTCTGGTGGTATGGCCTCCCGAGAGTGAGGCTGGCCCCAGGGGCTCGGGTGTAAGTGTGTGGAACCACAGGTCGCAGAGTAATTCAAACACAATCCAGAAAGTCTTTCAACTTGTTTACTCACTTTTAGATGGTTGGTGAGAAATCCGGGAGATGCTGAGATCATACCAGGTGGAAGCAGGAATTTCTGCAGGCCATTCTGAGGGTAGCTATTAACTCACCTTCCTTGTACTTCTTTGGTTTCGGATAACCCCTCACTTGCAGTATCGTAGGATTCATCCAGGGAAAGTTGCTACTGCCTCTCCTTCCCTTTCTGGCCCGGTTGCCGGCAGCGTGGACCTGGTGACATGGCTTCGGGCCCTATCTCCTTATGGGTCTCCCTGTTGCTGCTGTGACTCAAGCTCTGTATCTTTGATGAGGAACCTCTAGTCCCCTCACCGGTAGGTTTAGCAGATCAATAGATCGATATCTGGCTCTAATGACCTGTTCCCTGTGCGTGCGTAGTTACCAGCAATCCGCGTACTCGACTGCCTCTCTGCAGGTGTCTTTCAGGCTGACGTTCTGGTCACTGTACTCTCCTGCTAACAGCTACCACACCAGCAGGGTCTGGCTAGCGTGGCTGTATGTCTGCTTCCTTCAGCAACTTCTGTACACTCTGCTCCAGACTGGCTTGCTCCTCCTCCTTTTCCTGTCTGCCACTGCATCTAGCTTCCAGCTCCTCCCCTACACCCCTTGCTGAGAATTGTAAGTTAACCTCTTCAGGGCTACCCAATGGTCCCCTCTAAAGGTGTGGGAGAGCTAGTTGCTATGTTTCTGTGTGTACACACCTCATTCTGGCCTTTTGGAATTACCTGGAAGCACTGTCCCAGCATGGGTGCAGTACTCTGTGCTGCCTGACCAGGTCAGGGGCGCCACAGCTGGTATGTAGCTGAGAAGAAGTGAAGGGAGGACCCAGCACCACAATCCAGTATATTAAAATATCAAAAATGTATTGGGTATTAAAAATCCAACGGATGCAAAACTTGTGAGAGGATGCATAAGCGCACCTTACGTGTTTCGGACAATAAATAAAAACAAGAACAAGTCCTTAACCATAGGTCACCTATGATTAAGGACTTGTTTTTATTTATTGTCCGAAACCCGTAAGGTGCGCTTATGCATCCTCTCACAAGTTTTGGATCCGTTGGATTTTTAATACCCAATAAATTTAGTGATATTTCAATATACTGGATTGTGGTGCTGGGTCCACCCTTCACTTCTTCTCTCAACGGTAGACCATATGACGGTAGCGTGAACCCTGTTGGGTCAGAGTCTCTGGTCCTGTTCCCCAGTTCTCCCATTGCTACTGTGTCCCAAACTTCAAGGTCAGTGAGGTTCTTGATGGTCACCTCACTGTGCAGATTTTATCAGGTCTGCCTGGAGCATGTGCCTGACCTAGGATTCTGTGCCCCGTTGGTGCTATGGTTCCGGGAGTACTCCACCGTACTCCACCAGCAACCACACGCCTGGGCCCTCAGGTTACTTTCACATTCCTGTCAGTGCTTCCACTTGCTCTCCCTGTCACCGACTATTTTGACTCTGACTCTACCTGTCCACTGTCTACCCCTCCCACCTGGTCGTCTAGTGGACTGGATTGGCTCCACCTCTAGGTGGCCATCCATAAAGCCTGCTTTACACGCTGCAATATATCTTACAATGTGTCGGCGGGGTCACGTCGTAAGTGACGCACATCCAGCATTGTAAGGTACATTGCAGTGTGTGACAGGTACGTGCGATTGCGATTGAACGTTAAAACGTTCATCGTATACACATCGTACCTTTCTTTAGAATTGCACGTCAGATTGTTCATCGTACCCGGGGTAGCACACATTGCAGTGTATGACAACCCGGGAACGATGAACAGATCTTACCTACGTCCTGCGGCTCCCGGCCCACAATGCGGAAGGAAGGAGGTGGGCGGGATGGTTACGTCTCGCTCAGCTCCGCGCCTCCGCTTCTATTGGCCGGCTGCCGCGTGACGTCGATGTGATGTGATGTCGATATGTGACGTTCGCCGCACACATCGAGGTCGTATGGAAGGTAAGTATATGTCACGGGGGTTAATCGTTTGTGCGGCGCGTTCAACAAATTGAACGTGCTGCACATACGATGGGGGCGTTGCAAATCGCATATGATATCGTATGCGAAATTGCAATGTGTAAAGCAGGCTTAAGATCCAACCCTAGTCTGGCACCAGTCTTTGGGAAAATTGGGGAAAAACAGGGATTAACTGGAATGTTTTTGTTGTTACCTTCACTGGTCTTCTGGGTCCCTGGAGGTAGGCCCTGCATCCCATCACCCACCACCCAAAGGTCCTGGTCCCAAAACCCAGAGGAGGAATGTCACTGGTTTCCATGATGACCAGTTCTCGGTCGCCTCTGCCGGAGACCCTTCCTGCAACCATCCTCTCCTTGGTGGCGGTGTCAATTAGGATCCACTGGTAAGGTTGTACTCTGGTATTGCACAACTGGTGCAACTATTTACAGGTTAGGTTTTTGACTGCTACCAGTCCTGCAGTCTGGGTCCATATTTATCAAATATGTAAAACTGGTTAAATGCAACATTTTTCATCACTTATTTTCTATATTTACACTACTATTTACATTGTAACACTTATTTTATGCACATTGTGTTTGGAACACCTTATTTTCTGTACCTGAGCGGAGGTTGACCTAGGTTGCTACGACTGGACATACGTAACCCTGGTGTCTCAGCTGGTCTCTGTTGTGCTCTGGTGTCTGGTGTAAGTGTCACTCTAGTGTCTGTAAGTGAACTAAGTGGTTGTCTGTAACTTCTCAATCTACTGGTTTGATTGACAGAGGTACTGTTTGTAAGCTCCTCTGGTGCTACTACGGCAGGTAGTTCTTCTGGAGCTTGAATGACTTTTTCCACTGGTTGTGGGAAAGTGATCACTGGTAAAATTATGGCTCCATTGTACTGAGGCCAGTTTTCAGGAAAGTCTCCAAGTTTTGTGTGTATCACCTTTTCTTTCTGTTCTGGTACTTCAGGTATACTGGGAATCTTTTCTTGGGGTCTTAACTGTTCTGGGCATTTCTTCAAATGATTCCTTGATACGGTGGACGTAGTTTTTCCTTTATCTTTGGTAATTACACAAGCTTTCTTGTTGTTTGAATTAGAAGGTAGCACAGTGTAGGATTCTGCTTCCCACTGATCATCGAGTTTGTGGACTCTTCTCTTCCTTTCCAGAACTATTTCTCCAGGTATTAAAGGATCAGCTTTTGCGTTCAATAATTAGAAACATACCGCGATATGCTTGAATAGATTCATGTAGCCTCTTGAGCGGAATGAAACCTATATCACTTTGCATAGTTACTTTAAAGTTCGACAATTTAATGATGGCTGAGTGCTATGTCGTTATTGCTTAGCTATGTGTTAATAAATATAATGGAGTAATATATAAACAGAATTAAGTAGCTTTTTAGTGCAACAAATTTATATCTGTTTGCACAGCTATTTATAAAACTTTATAAACCGCTGGCGCTTGATATTAAAATCTTGCACTTTTCAGATCGACCTTTATTGGGCATTTCATTGTTGAAGGCACCTATTTTGATGATTATACCTATTATTTAAAAGCACTTTTTTGTATATTGTTCATGCATGTTCATCATGTTCATGTTCGACTAGGTGTTAATTTCACATGATCCAGGGCTACAAGCTCCAATGGCTGTTTGGTAACGATGGGCTGCAGTGGTGCTCTTTGACTGTCCCGATCCTTCCTTCTCAGGGCACAGGGACCACAGTTTCTGCACCATTTTTCTATGAAGGTTCTCATTCCAAATCAACAGAACCGGTCACGCAGCAATGCTTCTAACCTCTTCCAGCCAAAGTGTCCTGATCGATCATGGTAGGCTTCCAACACCATCTGGACGTGGCTTTTGGGTATTACCAGTTGACATACATTGTGTGCAGAGATATTAGGCAAGTGTATTTTAGAGGATTTTTTTTATTATTGATCAACAACTATGTTCTCAATCAACCCAAAAGACTCATAAATATCAAAGCTTAATATTTTTGGAAGTTGGAGTGGTTTTTTTTTTTTTTATTTGGCTATCTTAGGAGGATATATGTTTGTGCAGGTAACTAAATCTGTGCAGAATTATTAGGCAACTTAATAAAAACCAAATATATTCCCATCTCAATTGTTTATTTTCACCAGGTAAACCAATATAACTGCACAAAATTTAGAAATAAACATTTCTGACATGCAAAAACAAAACCCAAAAAAATTAGTAACCAATATAGCCACCTTTTTTTATGATGACACTCAACAGCCTACCATCCATAGATTCTGTCAGTTGCTTGATCTGTTTACGATTAACATTGCGTGCAACAGCCACCACAGCCTCCCAGACACTGTTCCGAGAGGTGTACTGTTTTTCCTCCTTGTAGATCTTACATTTTATGAGGGACCACAGGTTCTCTATGGGGTTCAGATCAGGTGAACAAGGGGGCCATGTCATTTATTATTTTTTCATCTTTTAGACCTTTACTGGCCAGCTATTGCTGTGGAGTAGTTAGATGCATGTGATGGAGCATTGTCCTGCATGAAAATCATGTTTTTCTTGAACGATACCGACTTCTTCCTGTACCACTGCTTGAAGAAGTTGTCTTCCAAAACTGGCAGTAGGTCTGGAAGTTGAGCTTCACTCCATCCTCAACCCGAAAAGGTCCCACAAGTTCATCTTTGATGATACCAGCCCATACCAGTACCTCATCTCCACCTTGCTGGCATCTGAGTCGGAGTGGAGCTCTCTGTCCTTTACTGATCCAGCCTCTGGCCCATCCATCTGGCCCATCAAGAGTCACTCTCATTTGATCAGTCCATAAAACCTTTGAAAAATCAGTCTTAAGATATTTCTTGGTCCAGTCTTGACATTTTATCTTATGTTTCTTGTTCAAAGGTGGTCGTTTTTCAGCCTTCCTTACCTTGGCCATGTCCCTGAGTATGGCCCACCTTGTGCTTTTTGATACTCAAGTAATGTTGCAGTTCTAAAATATGGCCAAACTGGTGGCAAATGGTATCTTGGCAGCTTCACGCTTGATTTTCCTCAATTCATGGGCACATATTTTGCACTTTTTTTGCCCAACACGCTTCTTGTGACTCTGTTGGCTATTTGCCATGAAATGCTTGATTGTTCGGTGATCACGCTTCAAAAGTTTGGCAATTTCAAGACTGCTGCATCTCTCTGCAAGACATCTCACAATTTTGGACTTTTCAGAGCCCGTCAAATCTCTCTTCTGACCCATCTTGCCAAAGGAAAGGAAGTTGCCTAATAATTAAGCACACCTCATATAGGTTGTTGATGTCATTACACCACACCCCTTCTCATTACAGAGATGCACATCACCTGATTTCCTTAGTTGGTAGTTGGCTCTCAAGCCTATACAGCTTGGAGTAGGACAACATGTATAAAAATTATCAAGTGATCAAAATACTCATTTACCTAACAATTCTGCACACAGTGTACTCTTTTATGGGTTTTAGGGTTGGTAACACTTCTGCATAGTTTACCTCGGTGGATGCACAGAGGCTTCTCTCTTTCCACAATTGTTGAGTTTCAAGTGGAGCATCAGGTCCTAGGCATGAACCTGGTTGGGTGTTCAGTTCTTTGACCAACTTCACTGAAGGGTCACCATCCTGGGTGTCCTTCCAACCGTGATGAGGTAACGGGTTTAATGCAGCCTTTTGATGCTTGTTACAGGATTGCTGGTACTGGGAAGCACTAGGGCAGTGAAAAGCTGACAATTCAATCTCTTCTAGCTCATCCACATCGTCTCCCTCCTCTGGTAGGTGAGGCATCCTGGATAATGCATCTGCGTTGGCGTTCTTGTGACCAGCCCGATACTTGATGGTGAAATCATAGTTCGCTAGCTGGGCCACCCAACATTGCTCCAGTGCACCCAATTTTGCCGTATCCAGGTGGGTCACATGGTTGTTATCCGTGAAGACTGTAAACTTCGCAGCTGCCAGATAGTGTTTGAACCGTTCCTTTACAGCCCAGACCAATGCCAGGAACTCCAGCTTGAAGGAGCTGTAATTTTCAGGGTTACTCTCGGTAGTGCGTAGGCAATTACTCTTTCTTTACATTCTGCACTTGGGATAGCACAGCTACCAATCCCATGTTGCTGGCATCGGTGTACAGCACAAAGGGTAAATTGTAGTCAGGATACGCCAGAATCTCGTCACCAGTCAGGACTAACTTCATCTGACTTAAGGAGTTTTCTTCTCCCTCACCCCATTCGAATGGAGGACCAGAAGTTTTACCCTTCTTGGCCTGGCCTATCAGGAGTTTTTGTAAAGGTGCTGCCATCTTCGTGTAGCCCTTAATGAATCTCCTGTAGTATCCTACCAGGCCCAGGAACTGATGTACTTCTTTGACAATTGTCGGTCTTGGCCAGTTCTCGATGAGAGTAATCTTTTCTGGGTTTGGCGCCACTCCTTCTGCGCAGACTACGTGTCCGAGATACAGGATCCTGGGTTTCAACACGTGGCACTTTGATGGCTTCAATTTCATTCAGTACTTGGACAATGCCTCAAATACTTTGGCTAGCTGTTTGAGATGTTCTTCATAAGTTTTCGAGTATACGATCACATCATCCAGGTACAGCAGTACTGTCTAGAAGTTGCGGTGTCCTAGACAACATTCCATCAACCTTTGAAACATTCCAGGTACGTAACAGAGTCCAAACGGCATGCTGTTGAATTCACACATTTCCATTGGGGTGGTAAATGCAGTCTTCTCTCAATCCTCTTCTGCGACGGAGACTTGCCAATAGCCACTGGTAAGATCTAGGGTGGAAAAGTAGTTAGCAGCCTTCAATGCAGCCAGGGATTCTTCTATGCGGGGTAGGGGATAGGCATCCTTGTGTGTTATCTGATTGATCTGCCTATAGTCCACACACATCCTCATGGTGCCATCCTTCTTCTTGACTAGAACCAATGTAGCTACCCAGGGGCTACAACTGTATCTGATAACCCCAGCCTCCTCAACATCTCCTTGTCACACTGGTAATGCTTAAGTGGTATAGGTCGGTATCTTTCTTTAATAGGAGGGTGATTCCCTGTGGGTATGTGATGGTGTACCCCTTTAATCCTCCCAAAGTCTAGTGGATGCTTACTGAAAACTTGCTCGTATTCCTGTACTACCCTGTAAACCGCGTGTTTCTGATGTGTAGGGGTGGAATCAGTACCTACATGCAGTTCCTGATACCAATCCTCTAACTGCTTTTGGGGGTTGTCAACCTCTGCCTGTTCTGATGGGGTCAAAGATTCCACTGCCTGGATGGAGTCATCTGTTACAGTGAACAATTTGGCAATGGTAGCGTACCTGGGCAATTTGGTTTCCTCCTCCCCACAATTCAACACTTGCACGGGTACTCTTCCCCTGCGAACATAAACCACTCCCCTGGCTGTCAGGACTGTAGACCAATTTTCTGAGTAGATGGGCTCCACTATTGCCTGGTAGTCCTGGCTTGGAGCGGCTGGGGATCCCCTCCTGGTAGCCTCTCAATGGTAGTCCATATGACGGTAGCGTGAACCCTGTGGGGTCGAAGTCTCTGGTCCTGTTCCCTGGTTCTCCTGTTGCTACTGTGTCCCGAACTTCAAGGTCAGTGAGGTCCTTGATGGTCCCCTCACTGTGCAGATTTTATCAGGTTTGCCTGGAGCATTTGCCTGACCTAGGATTCTGTACCCCTTTGGTGCTATGGTTCCGGGAGTACTCCACTGTATTCTACTGGCAACCACATGCCTTGGCCCACAGGTCACTGTCACATTCCTGTCAGTGCTGCCACTTGCTCTCCCTGTAACCGATTACTCTGACTCTGCCTGTTCACTGTCTGCCCTTCCCATCTGGTCCTGGTCGTCTAGTGGACTGGATCGGCTCCACCTCTAGGTTGCCATCTATTAGGTCCAACCCTAGTCTGGCACCAGTCTTTGGGAAAATTGGGGTAAAACAGGGATTAACTGGAATGTTTTTGTTGCTACCGGCACTGGTCTTCTGGGTCCCTGGGTGTAGGCCCTGATGGCTTCAGGGGCGCTACATTCACACAGGGCAGTTTTGCTGCATTTTTTAGCAGCAGATTTGCCTTGGTTTTATGCACATCTATGCTAATAAAACGCTGCTTTTTACAGTACCAGTAAAGTCTATGAAAGTCCAGAAATCTCATGCACACACACAAACACCTGCAGATTTTTTTCCTGACTGTTTTGTCAAATACCTGTGTTTTTGCTGCAGATTTAAAAGAATGAGCATGTCAATTCTTTGCAGCATTTTTGCAATGTTTTTTTCTTTGATACAACCCATTTTGTAGAAAAACGCACCAAAAAGGCCACTAAAAAATGCACCAAAAACGCAGATGACTCAAATGTGATTTCCTGCCACAAGATCAGGTTTTGGTCAGGGAAAAAACTTACCAAAAAAGCCCTGTGTGAACATAGCCTTACTAAAGATGATCAACATGGGGTTCGGTTTTCAGATTTTGGCTGAACACCGGCTTTCAAAAAACTCCCCAGAATTCCGAGTATGGGCGCATTACCTATGCTGACCACTCGTGTGAGCATTGCTGTGCTTGGTTACGCTCGGTGCTCTTCCCAGTGTGAGCTGCTTGCAGTACTTGAATGGCTCACACTGGTGGGGTAACAAAAGCGTTATCGGATGAAGTTTGCAACCCCCGCAAAAAATGAAAAATCCCTGCCCACCTGCCCCCGGAAGTATTCTGCTTTTGGCTGGCTGTATGTGGACGGAGACCCGAACTGCCAATCAGTGACTTCCATTGGGGTTCAGGCTAAGTCCAACCCCATGTAGGTACGGTTCGGCTGCACCCACCAAACCGAACCTCTACAGGTTTTCTCATCTCTACTCTTTAGTACCTTAGTCAACTTTTAAAGCTGGCACAAACCACAAAAAGGCAACAATATTCAGAGTTAATTTTCAAGTGCATAGTAAAGCAGATGAAAAATACATATTTGGTAATGATGCTATACATCTACATTTTAAACACTAAATTGTTTTATTTGAGCACTAGTCACTTTAATTTTATGTGACGGAAACATTAACATTAAGCATAAGCATTAGACATGTTTCGCCTGTTCCCATCCATCATCAGATTACTGATGATGTTAACTCACCTTGTTGCAGACAAAACATGTTCGGGGGGAAGCTATTGGTTATTTTTATTGCACAATAAACTCAGATTCAGCAAATTCTATGATAAAAGAGTAAGATTGTAATGTAAGAGCAGTGAGTACTTGCAGAATAGAGAACGCTGATCGCAGCAGCGGTCCATACAGAAATCCTGAAATAATGCCAGGAACTCTATCAACTGCCAATATTATTGACTCTTAAAGTTAGTTTTTATTATATGTGTATATAATAAATGAAATAAAAGTAATATAGAGTTTATCTGATCCTTTGGATGTAATTTCATAATGGGTAGTTGGTTTACTGGTTGGGAAGACACTCCAAAATTAATTAAGGACCCCATTTACTATATTAAATTGTTATTGTTTGGGAAGACACTCCCGCAAAACATTAACACCTTAGATCACTAGGAAAAATAGCAGGAACTTCTTCCCTTTTCTAAATCACTAGGGATGTTGCTACTGTTTTTCCACCTTTAAACAGTGGCCCCTCAAAGCATAGCACTGACCCTCATCGGGTACATTGATGACTCTCTGCCGCCGCTCCCATCTCTGTGTTTTGGTTACAGGAAGGACAACACATTGTTGCCAATCACTGAGCCTATTGGCTCATGACATCAGCAAAGCCACTGATCTCAATAATTAGCTGCAGCATTGACTACACTGTTAACATGATGTCATCATTGCAACCAAAACACAGAAACAGGAGCAGCAGATTAGAATCAATTAGGTGTATTGATGGGCAGCCTCGCAGATACCTGGGATCGGCTGGTCCAACCGAGTTTTGTAAAAAAAAAAACAGATCGGGCCCAGAATTGATCCCTGATATCTGACCAGATGCTGGTCCCCATATAAGTCTTTGGGGACCAGAATCCAGTACTTTAAAATATTAGTAGATATGATAGGTGAATTGGCGCAAGTGCGTTATACTTACCGAGTCACCCTGTGCGGCTGTTATGCTACTTCCGAGATCACTCTTTATCCTTCCCCCTCCTACCGGCAGTCCCGGCATCTGTGATTGGTTGCAGTCAGACTCTCCGCCACCCTGCATGACAGTGTGCCTGACTACTTTCAATCAGATGCACTGTGTATGCGTCTCTATTGGTGTACAAATAAATAACTAAATAAAAATATTGGAGTAGGTAGGGTTCCCCTATATTATGATACCCAGCACAGATAAAGCATACAGCTACAGGCTGTAGTCCCCAGCCATGTGCTTATCTTAGCTATGTAACAAAAGAAGAGGGATCGCATGCAGCATTTTTTTAATTATTTAAATAATTAACAAAAATACCGGCTTGCGGTCCCCCTCAATTTTGATACTCAGCCATGATAAAGCTGACAGCTAGGGGCTGGTATTTTCAGGTTGGGGAGACCCATGTTTATTCGACCCCCTAGCCTAAAAATAGCAGCTTGCAGCATCCATTAGATGTGACAATCCTGGGCTCATCCCGATTTCCCTGGTGCTGTGGCAAGCTAGGTAGTAAGGGGTTAATAACAGTTCACAGCTACCACTTAGCCCTAGATTAGTAATGGGAGGCATCTCTGAGCCCCCATTACTAATCTGTAACTGAAAAGATATAAACACAAGCACCAAAAAATCTTTTATCTAATATATAAAGCTGAATGTGTGTATGTGTATGTGTATGTGTATGTGTATGTGTGTGTGTATGTGTGTCCTCCATATCGTCCCTCCACGACACAGACAGCGCCACCACTTTCTACAACACCACCCTCACATCAGCCATTGATTCAGTCGCTCCCCTTGTGCATGGCAGAGTGAGACGAATCAATAGACAGCCCTGGCACAACAGCCTCACTAAAAAACTTAGGCAAAGGTCTAGGGCTGCAGAGCGGCGGTGGAAGAAAACGCACTCCCAGGAAGACTTCACCACATTCAAAAATGCAATTCACACATTTCGCTCAGTCCTCACCTCCACTAAACACGATTACTTCAGAAACCTCATATCCTCTCTAACACACAACCCCAAACAGTTATTCAACACTTTCAACTCCCTCCTTCGCCCACCACTGCCCCCTCCAACCTCCCTCATTTCTGCAGAAGACTTTGCCACCTATTTCCAAGAAAAAATCGACCTAATAAGGCAAGTCTTCTCTGCTCAGCCACCACAACCCCTTCATGTAGCTGACCACTGCCCCTCCCCCATAAACTTCCTCCCCACCATCACCGAAGGAGAGCTTGCACGTCTGCTCTCAAAAGCGCACCTCACCACCTGCGCACTTGACCCCATGCCATCCCACCTCCTTCCCAACCTCACCACCATCCTTATTCCAGCTTTAACCCATCTCTTCAACTTATCTTTAACGACTGGAACCTTCCCCTCTGCCTTTAAACATGCAACAGTCACACCTATCCTAAAGAAACCTTCCCTCGATCCAACCTCTACTACCAGCTACCGCCCCATATCACTACTCCCACTTGCCTCAAAACTCCTGGAACAGCATGTCCATGCTGAACTTTCCTCCCACCTCTCCTCTAACGCTCTCTTTGACAACCTACAGTCCGGCTTCCGTCCACATCACTCCACCGAAACTGCCCTGACTAAAATCACAAATGACTTGCTTACTGCCAAAGCGAACAAGCACTTCTCTATACTCCTACTCCTAGACCTGTCCTCAGCCTTCGATACCGTTGACCACTCCCTCCTATTACAGACCCTCTCTTCCCTTGGTGTCAGAGATCTTGCCCTCTCTTGGATCTCTTCATACCTCTCAAATCGCACTTTTAGTGTCTCCCACTCCCACACAACCTCTTCATCCCACCATCTCTCTGTTGGCGTCCCTCAAGGCTCTGTCCTAGGACCCCTACTTTTCTCTATCTACACATTTGGCCTGGGACAACTCATAAAGTCCCATGGCTTCCAATACCACCTATATGCCGACGACACCCAGATCTACCTCTCTGGCCCAGATGCCACATCTCTGCTGTCCAAAATCCCGAAATGTCTATCTGCTATATCCTCCTTCTTCTCCTCTCGCTTCCTAAAGCTCAATGTGGCCAAAACTGAACTAATCATCTTTCCTCCGTCTCACCTACACTCTCCACCTAATCTATCTATTACAATAAATAACACCACGCTCTCGCCAGTACCCAAAGTTCGCTGCCTCGGAGTGACCTTTGACTCTGCCTTATCCTTCATACCACACATCCAATCCCTCACCACCTCCTGCCGTCTTCAACTCAAAAATATTTCCAGAATCCGCCCTTTCCTCAATTTGCAATCAACTAAAATGCTAGTGCATGCCCTCATAATCTCCCGCCTCGACTACTGTAACATCCTCCTCTGTGGCCTCCCTGCCAACACGCTTGCCCCTCTCCAGTCCATCCTTAACTCTGCTGCCCGACTTATCCACCTCTCTCCTCAATACCACCCCGCTTCTCCTCTCTGCATGTCCCTCCACTGGCTTCCAATCTTCCACCGTATCCAATTCAAACTTCTAACACTGACCTACAAAGCTGTGCATAATCTTTCCCCTCCGTACATCTCCGAACTACTCTCCCACTACACTCCAACACGTCACCTCCGGTCCTCCCAAGATCTCCTCCTCTCCTCCTCTCTCATTCGCTCCTCACACAACCGACTCCAAGACTTCTCCCGAGCATCCCCAGTCTCCTGGAACTCGCTGCCTCAACACGTCAGACTATCCCCTACCCTTGCAAACTTCAAACGGAACCTGAAAACGCACCTGTTCCGAAATGCCTACAATCTACAATGAACTCGCTGCCGCCCGACCACCGTGCGGAGCTGCCGCCCGACCACCGTGCGGAGCTGCCGCCCGACCACCGTGCGGAGCTGCCGCCCGACCACCGTGCGGAGCTGCCGCCCGACCACCGTGCGGAGCTGCCGCCCGACCACCGTGCGGAGCTGCCGCCTGACCTACACCCCACCTATTGTCTCCTCCCCATAATCCTATAGAATGTAAGCCCGCAAGGGTAGGGCCCTCTTCCCTCTGTACTAGTCTGTCTACTGTAACTTGTATACGTATTTTGTATGTAACCCCCTTCTCATGTACAGCACCATGGAATTAATGGTGCTCTATAAATAAATAATAATAATAATAATAATAATGTATGTGTGTGTGTATGTCCAGGATTGACATCCGCACTGTCGCAGCCACAGCCAAAAAATTTTGCACACTCACACGTCTGGACCCCGAGAGCGTCATAGGCTATGTTTTGAGGGGAAATTTTAACCCTGCTCTTTACAGTTATTCACCAAAAAACCTGCCTCCATTAAAGCAAATGGAGCTGGGAGCCACAATGCAGCCAGAACTTCAGAAGAATGCGCAGCCACGCCCTTATATGGAATGTTGGCATGTCACAATGCAGCCAGGGAAAGAGACAGACACAGACAGGGAAAGAGACAGAGACAGACAGACAAAGAGACAGAATGACAGGGAAAGAGACAAACAGGGAAAGAGAGAGACAGGTTAAGAGACAGACACAGACAGGGTAAGAGACAGACACAGAGACAGACAGACAAAGAGACAGACTGACAGGGAAAGAGAGGGAAAGAGAGAGACAGGTAAAGAGACAGACACAGACAAAGAGACAGACAGACACAGGGAAACAGACAGACAGGGAAAGAGAGGGAAAGAGACAGACAGGGAAAGAGACAGCGATAGATAGACAGACAAGAAAAGAGATAGATAGACAGACAGGGAAAGAGATTGAGACAGACGGAGAAAGAGACAGTGACAGTCAGAGACAGACAGGGAAAGAGACAGACAGACAAAGAGATAGAGAGAGAGACAGAGAGATATATACAGAGGGGGAGACAGACAGAGAATGGGAGAGAAACAGAGAGACAGTTACTATCCTGGGCGTTAATACACTCTATTTATACATTCTATCCCGGGAATGTTAATACATTCTATTTTGTTAACAATAGTTATTAACCCAGGCGAAGCCGGGTAGTACAGCTAGTTTGAAATAAACCCCTGTATTTACCCCAAAACACCCAGTTCCATCATAATTTACACAAAGTCCCAAGATGATTTCAGCTCTGCTACATCTGATGTGACAGCACGCGGACACACAATGGGACATTATGTATAACAACAGCATTATGTTATAGATAAAATGTATCACTTTATTGATTTGTGACACTGTACACTCACATTGTCATTTATCCATATATGTTCTTACCCATTACTACTAATGTCCTTTGCACTATTTGCTCTCCCTATCCTGATCACCATCCCTTTTCGCCTTTTAACATCAGTATAATTGTTAATACATTGTCACTTTTTCTTTGGCTCCAAGTTCTATTATTTATAATTAAAAAAAATGTTCTTACCAACGTATATACAGTATAATTATAGTATCAGTTCTTTTCAGACATGTCTTTACATACTAATATATATAATTATAATATGAGACATATCATCATATATTGTGAATGTCATATGACATATGAACATGTGTATAATAGATACAGTGCCTTGCAAAAGTATTCGGCGACCTTGAATTTTTCAACCTTTTACCACATTTCAGGCTTCAAACATAAAGATAAAAATGTTAATGTTATGGTGAAGAATCAACAACAAGTGGGACACAATTGTGAAGTTCAACAATATTTATTGCTTATTTTAAACTTTTTTAAAAAAATAAATAACTGAAAAGTGGGGCGTGCAATATTATTTGTCCCCTTTTAGGTAATACTTTGTAGCGCCACCTTTTGCTGCGATTATAGCTGCAAGTCGCTTGTGGTATGTCTCTATCAGTTTTGCACATTGAGAGACTGAAATTCTTGCCCATTCTTCCTTTGCAAATAGCTGGAGCTGAGTGAGGTTGGATGGAGAGCGTTTGTGAACAGCAGTTTTCAGCTCTTTCCACAGATTCTCGATTGGATTCAGGTCTGGACTTTGACTTGGCCATTCTAACACCTGGATACGTTTATTTGTGAACCATTTCATTGTAGATTTTGCTTTATGTTTGGGATCATTGTCTTGTTGGAAGACAAATCTCCGTCCCAGTCTCAGGTCTTTTGCAGACTCCAACAGGTTTTCTTCAAGAATGGTCCTGTATTTGGCTCCATCCATCTTTCCATCAATTTTAACCATCTTCCCTGTCCCTGCTGAAGAAAAGCAGACCCAAACCATGATGCCGCCACCACCATGTTTGACAGTGGGGATGGTGTGTTCAGGGTGATGAGCTGTGTTGCTTGTATGCCAAACATATCGTTTGGCATTGTGCCCAAATAGTTCGATTTTGGTTACATCTGACCAGAGCACCTTCTTCCACATGTTTGGTGTGTCTCCCAGGTGGCTTGTGGCAAACTTTAAACGACACTTTTTTATGGATAACTTTGAAAAAATAGCTTTCTCCTTGCCACTCTTCCATAAAGGCCAGATTTGTGCAGTGTACGACTGATTGTTGTCCTATGCACAGACTCTCCCACCTCAGCTGTAGATTTCTGCAGTTCATCTACAGTGATCATGGGCCTCTTGGCTGCATCTCTGATCAGTCTTCTCCTTGTTTGACATGAAAGTTTGGATGGACGGCCAGGTCTTGGTAGATTTGCAGTGGTATGATACTCCTTCCATTTTAATAAGATCGCTTGCACAGTGCTCCTTAGGATTTTTACAGTTTTGGAAATCTTTTTGTAAACAAATCCGGCTTTAAACATCTCCACAACAGTATCACGGACCTGCCTGTTGTGTTCCTTGGTCTTCATGATGCTGTCTGTACTTTAAACAGAACACTGAGACTATCACAGAGCAGGTGCATTTATACGGAAACTTGATTACACACAGGTGGCTTATATTTATCATCAGCAGTTATTTAGGACAACATTTGAACATTCAGAGATCCTCAATGAACTTCTGGAGTAAGTTTGCTGCACTGAAAATAAAGGGGATGAATAATATTGCACGCCCCACTTTTCAGTTATTTATTTTTAAAAAAGTCTAAAATAAGCAAAACATTTCGTTCAACTTCACAATTGTGTCCCACTTGTTGTTGATTCTTCACTATAACATTAAAATTTTTATCTTTATGTTTGAAGCCTGAAATGTGTGAAAAGGTTGAAAAATTCAAGAGAGCCAAATACTTTCGCAAGGCACTGTAATAACTTATACTATTTATCAATTTTGATTTATTGTTCATTTTCTTTTCTCTATACGATAAATACTATAATAACCACCACACCATGTTTTCAACTACAAACCCAGGCACCAAAAAATCCTTTATTTGAAATAAAATACAAAACCTCCACCCCCTTTCACACCTTTATTAACCCCAAAACACCCAGTTCCAACATAATAGACACGATTGGCACCAAGAGAGAGAACGATAGAGATGTGCAAACAGGGGTGTTGAAGGTTGCCTCCCCTGCAGAAGAGTCGAGTGACCCGATTGCTGTGCCCAAACAGTCCATGTCAGGTATGGTGCCCCAAGATTACCCTGAGCCCAGACCGCGAAGCCAAGCCCCCGACATCGCCTGTCAAGTCCATGATGCCCAAAATGCATGCTCAAGCCCCTGACATCGCCTGTCAAGACGCTAAGCCCAGACTGCATGTCCAAGCCCCTGATGTCATCTGTTAAGACCCCGAGCCCATACTAAGAGGTCAAGCCATAGACCACGCCTGAAAAGACCCCCTGTCTGGTCTACGTGGTCAAGCCGCAGACGTCGCCTGTCAAGAGTGCCATCTGTAGGTGACCTGAGTGTGCCGGGCTATTGCTTCCTGCTCGGCCGTTCGGTACCTTATGTGGGGGGGGGCGGGGACTGTGATGATAGTGCCTCAGATTTAATCCATTATACAAGTTGTTGACTGTTGTCTAGAGAGACCTAGAATATAATACTGTTGGGGCTATAGACAGTGGCCTGAACATACGCACTACTTTGTTGGAGGTTGATTTGAGTTAATAATTGTTTAGGAGCATTGCGGTCCTTCTGGGGTCAGCTACACTACATGTGTATAGACAAATGTCATGATTATTGCATATATAATATAAATAGAGTGTGAACAAATTTTCCTTTGATAACAATTCCTCTGTGTCTTTCTTCTTTGTGTGTTGTATCCAGGGCTTGCTGTTACAATATTACCATGCAAGTAATTTTCCTGAAGAACGAGAAAGCGTAGAGAACGAAATCAGCATCTATATTCCTAGATTGCCTTTTTATCACGATAGTGCGGCATTTAACCCTGTCTTTACAACATCATTTATTGTAAATCTCATGATACCTGCAGTAGTCCATTAATGAGAATGGAGTAGGTGATAACATTTTGGGACTTGTCAGCTTTTGTCTCCTAAGAGAGATAAAAATAGAGAATTTGTGATACCTAATGCCCATTGAATAGTTGTTGAATTGTGAGTGTATAGTTTTTCTCAAGAAGTGAATGCATTATGCATTACATGGACATCACTAAGAAGCAGCAGTTCAGGTTGCCTTGTCTGCCATTGTCTACAGTCATACAATCTGTTCTCATTTACTATTCTCTGTTATGTAATAGAATCTCTCGATTTCCTGTATATTGCTCCAATTACTTACACCAGTGTTGTCAGTGAAGTGAGGCACATAATACATGATACTCATAGTAACACACCAAGAGTGAAACATTACACAGTTTTACTGAATACATTATCACACACATAGAATCTCTAATGGACCATACAATTCCAATTGCTAGTATGGATCTCTGTTTTTACATCCTAAAAGTTTTAAAGTTGTATCAACAATGAATCAAAATGGAGATAAAGGGATACAGTGCCTACAAGTAGTATTCAACCCCCTGCAGATTTAGCAGGTTTACACATTCGGAATTAACTTGGCATTGTGACATTTGGACTGTAGATCAGCCTGGAAGTGTGAAATGCACTGCAGCAAAAAATAATGTTATTTCTTTTTTTATTTTTTTTTTTAAATTGTGAAAATTTTATTCAGAGGGTCATTTATTATTCAACCCCTCAAACCACCAGAATTCTGTTTGGTTCCCCTAAAGTATTAAGAAGTATTTCAGGCACAAAGAACAATGAGCTTCACATGTTTGGATTAATTATCTCTTTTTCCAGCCTTTTCTGACTAATTAAGACCCTCCCCAAACTTGTGAACAGCACTCATACTTGGTCAACATGGGAAAGACAAAGGAGCATTCCAAGGCCATCAGAGACAAGATCGTGGAGGGTCACAAGGCTGGCAAGGGGTACAAAACCCTTTCCAAGGAGTTGGGCCTACCTGTCTCCACTGTTGGGAGCATCATCCAGAAGTGGAAGGCTTATGGAACTACTGTTAGCCTTCCACGGCCTGGACAGCCTTTGAAAGTTTCCACCCGTGCCGAGGCCAGGCTTGTCCGAAGAGTCAAGGCTAACCCAAGGACAACAAGGAAGGAGCTCCGGGAAGATCTCATGGCAGTGGGGACATTGGTTTCAGTCAATACCATAAGTAACATACTCCATCGCAATGGTCTCCGTTCCAGACGAGCCCGTAAGGTACCTTTACTTTCAAAGCGTCATGTCAAGGCTCGTCTACAGTTTGCTCATGATCACTTGGAGGACTCTGAGACAGACTGGTTCAAGGTTCTCTAGTCTGATGAGACCAAGATCGAGATCTTTGGTGCCAACCACACACGTGACGTTTGGAGACTGGATGGCACTGCATACGACCCCAAGAATACCATCCCTACAGTCAAGCATGGTGGTGGCAGCATCATGCTGTGGGGCTGTTTCTCAGCCAAGGGGCCTGGCCATCTGGTCCGCATCCATGGGAAGATGGATAGCACGGTCTACCTGGAGATTTTGGCCAAGAACCTCCGCTCCTCCATCAAGGATCTTAAGATGGGTCGTCATTTCATCTTCCAACAAGACAACGACCCAAAGCACACAGCCAAGAAAACCAAGGCCTGGTTCAAGAGGGAAAAAATCAAGGTGTTGCAGTGGCCTAGTCAGTCTCCTGACCTTAACCCAATGGAAAACGTGTGGAAGGAGCTCAAGATTAAAGTCCACATGAGACACCCAAAGAATCTAGATAACTTGGAGAAGATCTGCATGGAGGAGTGGGCCAAGATAACTCCAGAGACCTGTGCCGGCCTGATCAGGTCTTATAAAAGACGATTATTAGCTGTAATTGCAAACAAGGGTTATTCCACAAAATATTAAACCTAGGGGTTGAATAATAATTGACCCACACTTTTATGTTGAAAATTTATTAAAATTTAACTGAGCAACATAACTTGTTGGTTTGTAAGATTTATGCATCTGTTAATAAATCCTGCTCTTGTTTGAAGTTTGCAGGCTCTAACTTATTTGCATCTTATCAAACCTGCTAAATCTGCAGGGGGTTGAATACTACTTGTATGCACTGTATATAAGGGATATATAGTATTGAATCAAAGTCGACATAAGGGGTATTTACACTTCAAGATAATGGTGAATGATTCTTGCTAAAAGCGATCATCTGTAAACAGGCTGCCGATCACCCGATGATCAGGCAAAATGCTCGTTCGTTGGGTGAAATGGTCTTGGTTTACATACCTCTATTTTTTCCATTTTTTTCTGGTAAGTCTCTCTGCCTGATATCTTCCCTGATGTCTGTGATCAGCACAGCACAGGCAGACTCGGGCGTTGACCAACAGATTGGTATTTCATAGGCAGGCTAGGATGAGTTCATCTCTGCTGGTCTGATTGTGAGTCTCCTTTGATCACATGTAGTGGGGGAACCAATCACATTAGCTCCCCTCGTATACATGCTAGCTAGATCCTTCCATCTATGCCAGTTGCAGTTTATCTTAGCTGATCTGATGAGGTGTTGTGATCTAGACTAACTAGTGATTATAGTAGTTGTTGCTGTGTGTGGTTGGGGAGTTAACCCTTTTTGTCCTTTTGTTGTCACCTTCCTGCTCTTGATTTTCTCCTGAGTCTCTTATTGTTTGTTCTTGTGAGTTTGCAATGTTTCAGAGTTTTGGTTTTCCCTTGCCGTCTTTTTCTGTGTCCACTCACACCTTGAAGTCTGAGTTTTCACAGGTCTTCCTCCTCTTGTTATCCAAAACTCTATGATAGCATGGTCACTGCTTCCCAGAGTCCCAGCCACCCTTACCTCCTCAACCATTTCCTCCCTGTTTGTAAGGATTAGATCCAAGGCAGCAGACCCCTTTGTTTTCTCCTCTACCTTTTGGAAGATAAAGTTGTCAGGAACAGAGGATAAGAATTTGTTGGAACTGTTACTTTTGCCTGAGAGAGATTCCCAACAAATGTCTGGATAGTTGAAATCTCCCATGATCACAACATCATATTTTTTTAGAAGTTGGTCATCTGATGTATAAAGAGTTTATCCATATCCTCCGCTTGTTAAGGTGGCCTGTAGTACACGCATACAATGGTATTCTTTCCCTTGTTTTCTCTTTGTATTCTTACCCAAACAACTTCTTACCCAAACCCTAACTGCTTATCTTGTCTAGCATCCTACTGAGTTGCAACCGTACATATTGCATCTTGGTGTGCCACAACTCTACATATTGCACCTTGCTTTGCCGCGTCTTTACTTATTCTTCACAACTCTAGTATGGTCTATTCATACTTACATGTGGTAATTATAACTATCGTCAAGGATACAAACCTAGGACCTTCTGTTCAATCAAATTATTGCTGTATTTCTAACCTCTTATGTGTCACACAACTGCAAGAAAGATTAGGCTATATTCTAGAAATACTTTTTATTCCTTTCCAGTATGAATTCTGTGTTCCCCACATCCAAAAAAAAACGTGCTATAATCATGTTTCTCAAATTTGCAGAACACTACTTTTCCTCGAACCTCATACAGTATCTGACACAGAAACTCTACAATGGGATAAGGAAAAAACTTTCCTATCACTTATTGACCAACTGCTGGGAGCTTCACTCCGAAGTGCCACATGTGTATGCAGTAGTGATCAGTGATGATGACACTGCCGCTCCATTCATTCTTAATGAGACCACTGGGGATGCAAAGTGCCGTGCTCTGCTGGTCTTCAAAACTGATCTTTAGGGTCCCAGTTTTCAGGATCAGTCAGCATGTTATCCCCTATCCAATGCATTAGGACACCTTTCAAACTTCAGAATCCCCTTTTTAAGGTAATAGTATCTATATGTTGATGATATATATTATTGCTTCCCCCGATTTCCCTCAACTATTTAAACCTGCATCAGACCAAAACTCAACTCTCAGTACTTCTGCTCTCAAAGAAAACATCCACATGACATCCATCATTGTCTATAGGACTTTTATGACTTTTAAACCAGAATCTTATGTTCTTGCAAATTATTACATGTCCTTGCTCATATATAAAGTGGCTGAAATAAGTATTGAACACATCTCCAATTTTGTAAGTAAATGTATTTCCAATGGTGCTATTATTGTGAATTTCTCACCAGATGTTAGTAACAACCCATCCAATCCACACAGGCAAAGAAATCAAACCATAGATGTTCATAAATTAAGTTATGTGTAATAATTAGAACTGACACTTTAAAAAAGTATATCAGTAATTAGAAAGCAAACCTGTAAATTAGTAGAAAATAATATCAGCTGGTTCAACTGACGGCCTATAAAAAGGTGTCTCATTCTCATGGTGCCACACCAGAAACATCTCATGGTGGGTAAAACTAGTGAGCTGTCTCAAGACCTTTGCAACCTTATTGATGCAAAATAAACTGATGGCGGCATGGCAGCATGATACAAAGCCACATGGCTTTGTAACCGTCATCTTTCAGCTTCTTTGATGCTGGGTGTATGCGTCCCAGCTTTAAAGAGGGTCACTGCCCATGATCTAAAGTCGTCCGCACTTCCTGTCATGTGCACTTCTCCTATCTGAAGCCGGGGCACATAAATATGGCATGAAAGGGTACAAAGCCACATGCATGTGCTGCTTTTTATCGCGCTGCCATGATGCTGGCTGTTGTAAAACAGATTATCATGCCCAAAGGGACAGTATGACATGCTAAGTGGGCCAATTAGCCAGGGAACTAACGCCCCTGCGACTAGTCCCTGCGCTCGTTAGCATCTCATAAATGATCTTTGGAAATACTTTTTCTAAAGATCCCTTTATCTATTCTAGTGTATACAGGGACGGTTAGGGAGGGATTAGCAATATACACCCAGAACTGCTCATGGTTCTGGGGGCACTCTGGACCTTACAGTTTCCCTTTAAAGCTGAAGTCTACACATAGCATTCATGTATAGCAAGTGTCATGAGGACACAAATAAAGAAAGATTCAATATTTCTTTATTATAGAGAAAATTCCTTGTACTGGTCTGTTCTGGAATTCTGTGCACTAAATAACGTGTTGTAAGGCAATAAACCATGCATCTGAATTATTTCCCATACGATATATACCCTATATTAATAAATTAATATGTAAATGTCCATACCTCAGAATTGTGCCGTTTTGTTATGGAAGTCTCTTCCCTTTGCTCACTATGAGGGTCACAGTCAAAATAGAGTATAAAGCAGTCACCAAGGATAGTGCGTATATTAAAAGACGCAGATTGTAATATTTAGTAATTATAATTTACTGTATCTCCTTTACTTGTAGCTAATATCTTCTGAACATCATGCATAAATCACCATTTTGACATTGTTTTCATTTTCATAATTTTATCAGAACTGCTAGCTCTACTACAGGCATACTGCTGTCATAATGGTACACTCAACACTTTCCTTGTACATTTGTCCAGAGACAAATGACTGTCACAACTTCTGTCACATTAAAGGATGTCTGCTATTCCAACTTCTTCTTTTTAAAGGGAACCTGTCATCATAAATTTAGCTTTAAACCTAAAAGTTTCCCCCTCTGCAGCTCCTGGGCTGCATTCTAGCAAGGTTCCTGTACTTTTTGTGGCCCCTTTTAAACCAAATTAAATACTTTATAAATTTGTACCTTTTGTTATGTAAATTTTGTAAATCGTCCATGGGGCGGGCTCTCTGCTGACCGTTGCTGTTCCTCCAGCAGATTTACGCCACCCCCCAACGCTGAATTTCATATCTCAGGACGCCGCCCCTGGGCGCCCGTGGTCCCGCGCATGCGCTGTGCGACTGTAGCGGGACTGTGCACTGTGTGTACGTGTGACCGCTGGTGACGTTTTGCGCAGGCACGAGGTTTTGGGCGGCGCTGGGAGTGTCATCAGCAAGTGCCGCCCATAACCTCGTGACCGCACTTTCCCCTCTTCCTCCAGCGTTCTGCGCAAGCGCTTGCTGGCCAGATGACCCAACGTCACCTCTTTCCCATCTTGCCCTGCTGCAGGGTAAGATGGGAAGGAGGTGACGTCGGCAGAACGCTGGAGGCAGTGGGGGAAAGCGCGTCCACGAGATTATGTGCGGGCACTTGCGATGCAATCACAGCGCCGCCCATGATCTCGTGCTTGTGACACACGTCACCAGCGATTCCTGGCGTGGGCGGCACCTCGGGCGCAGTGGGCGGTGTCCTGATGGATGAAATGGAGCGTGGGGGGACGGCGTCAATGTGCTGGAGGAATAGCAACGGTCACCAGAGAGCCCGCCCCCATGGACGATTTACAAAATTTACATAGCAAAAGGTACAAGTTTATAAAGTATTTCATTTGGTTTAAAAGGGGCCACAAAAAGTACAGGAACCTTGCTAGAATGCAGCCCAGGAGCTGCAGAGGGGGAAACTTTTAGGTTTCAAGCTAAATTTCTGATGACAGGTTCCCTTTAAGATATTATTGTACGAAATGCAAATTTTGCTGACTGATCGATGTCTGTTGAGACTTGACTAATTTTCATCTTATTTTTATACCAGTATTTTATATATTAGTTGGTGTTTATCCCATTTCACAAAATACAGTATGACTTATGTATACAACATATGACATGTCCCTCCCTTTTATGTGGGCTTGCATGCCAAGCCCACATCTTTCTCTGTACATGTCAGCTGATTTAATCAGCCGTCACATGCCTTTAACAGCCGCCAATGGATCGGAGATCTGCCCATGCCTGTTAACCAGATAAATTCTGATGTCAATCTCTGACAGTGGGATTCAACACACATCGGCAGTGGACTGTGTCATTCCCCACCCCCATCAGCGACTGCGTTACGTGATCATGGAGCGCCGATAGGTTTTTATGACAGCCAGGGGTCAGCTGATGACCCCTGTGTCTGCCATCATGATCCTCCTGCGAATGCGGACTATGAGCCACCATTCATAGGAGATCACTGACGCATTGCTCTGTATAGCAGAAGTGATCGGACGATTGAAGCTTCAAGTCCCCTAAGGAGACTAGTAAAGACAGTAAAAAGTAGAAAAAGCAAAAACTATATCTGTTTAGTATTTACATAATCGTACTGACCTCATATTGCCAGGTCAGTTTTACCATATATTGAAGATGATAAATACAAATCCCAAAAAACAATTGTGGAATTGAACTTTTTTTTTTGCAATTTTACCGCTCATGGAATTTTTCCCATACATGTGGCAAATGAATGGTGTCATTCAAAAGTATAACTCGTTCTGCAAAAAAAACAAAAACTCTCAAATGCCTATATTGATTGAAAAAATAAAGAGGTATGGTTATCGGAATAAGGGGAGGAAAAAATCAAAAGCAAAAAAAAAAACGAAAAATGGCTATGGCATGAAGTGGTGTAGAAGTGCACAAAAATAAATAAAAGACCCCGCCATGAAACAGGGCAATTGATGAATGATAGCAATTTGCCTGATTCTGAGCAGAATATTACAATCCCATCGCACATAGTCTTTACCTTTTTTGTATTCATGGTTTTCGTCCCAATGTCCACACTCAGTTTCTTCTGTCTTGGATCTGGCCCCTTCGAAAGATCTAGCTCTTCTCTGCATTTCTGCATCTTATATGCTAGTGAATCAATCAATAATGCATAGGTGAAGAATCTACGGTTTCCTTTCTCAAACAGATCTTTACTGCAATATTAGATCTTCCTAGTTATGTCACCTATTTCCAGTCACATAAACACCTGATTGTGTCACTACATCCGCTGGCTTCAGTGGATAGAGGTTGTTTGTGTTTGAGTTGGAAGAAATTCTTTTAAAATTCGGAGTTCCGAGTACTTGGTGTCAGTTCTAGGCTGGGGGTCACACGAGTGTATGAAAAAACAGTCCCGTTCTCATCCAGGAGAGTAGGACAAGTGAAATCCATGTGGTATTCTGTGTATCAGGCGAATACTATGCGAGTGGGTGATTTTTTCATCACTTTTCATCCTTGTGCCTTCCGTGTGTCATGGATGTGTGCGATTATTATTATTATTTATTATTATAGCGCCATTTATTCCATGGCGCTTTACAAGTGAGAGAGGGTATACGTACAACAATCATTAACAGTACAAGACAGACTGGTATAGGAGAAGAGAGGACCCTACCCGCGAGGGCTCACAGTCTATAGGGAATGGGTGATGGGATGGGCGATGCGATTTTAATCATGCGTTTTCAATAAATAAATTGCCTGCATGTTCTCTAACCCTATAAAAGCAGCCTTAAAACATGGCCCACAGTAAGAGCACATCCATATTTTTTGTGTGACACCCTAGGCGAGTTTCTGTTTTTTTCAGGTTGGGTATAGAGTTCTTTTCCTTAGAACACATGTTTTCCTTTAACATTCAACATCACTGAATGTATTTCATTGCACTGCGTGATGTCTAGGAAGATTGGAGTACGCTACCCAGTAATTGTTGATCCGAGGAGGCAGCGCAGACTGTGGGTTCATCCTCTACTGAGCCAACGCACCACAAGAGGCCACTTTTATAGGCTGTATGTTGAACTCCACTGCTATCCTCACAAGTTTCATGCCTACTGCCGCATGAGCACTGAAACATTTGATTTCCTCTTGGAGGAGATTAGACCCGCAATAATCTTCCAAGACACCAACATGTGGAGCTGTATTTCTGTTGAATAGCACCTTCTAGTGACATTAAAATATGTTTTTTTTTCTAGGCCTTTTTCTTACCTTTTTGATTTCAATGTTTCTATCCATTTCTCAGTGGCTACTTTCCCCTAATGTTTGTATTGACTTCAATAGGCTCCATTGCCTACACGTGGGTTTGTCTGTATTTTCAAATTTATTGTGTGCCTTTTCTGGGAGGGGAGGCTGTGTAATGGAGTATGCACTCATGCAATGCGGCCTGACTAAGTTTGTGAAAAATGCTTTGTTCTTTTTTTAAATTAATCTTTTCACATTTATGCATACATTGTTTTTTTTGTTTTTGAAGTTCTAATATATTTTTCTCTCATAGTTACATAGTTACATAGTTACTAAGGTTGAAAAAAGACCTAGGTCCATCTAGTTCAACCTTCCTCCACCAGTTCTACATTTGGTCACTAAGTCATTTATAACCAACAATGTTATGTGCACTGAGGAAATCATCCAGCCCTTTTTTAAAAGCTGTTATAGTATCTGCCATTACTACCTCTTGTGGTAGGGCATTCCACAGTCTGACCGCTCTAACTGTAAAGAACCCTTTCCTATTTAGCTGCCGGAATCGCTTTTCTTCCAATCGCAGTGAGTGCCCCCTGGTCCTTAGTATTGTCTTCGGAAGAAATATCATATGCCAGTCCTTTATATTGACCACACATATATTTATACATAGAAATGAGATCTCCTCTGAGACGTCTTTTTTCTAAGCTAAACATATCTAACTTTTTCAACCTGTCATCATATGGGAGGCCTTCCATTCCTTGTAGTAGTCTAGTTGCCTGCCTTTGAACTGACTCTAACTTCTGAATGTCCTTTTTAAAATGTGGAGTCCAAAACTGGACCCCATATTCCAGATGTGGCCTTACAAGTGATTTATAGAGGGGTAATAATACGTTGGGATCGCGGGATCATAATGAACAATGTGTTAACTGTTTTTCTGCTTGCACTAAGGTTAAAAATTTGGCATTGTCTATTGGTCATGAGTGGCTTGACACAATGAATATAGCGGGCTTTACACGCTACAATATTGTTAATGTATTATCGTCGGGGTCACGGTGTTTGTGACGCACATCCAGCGACGTTAACGAGATCTCAGTGTGTGACACGTACGAGCGACCTTAGTCAATTGCAAAAGTGGCCAAAATCGTTCGCCACGGAGAGGTCATCCTGAATCAAAAAATCGTTAATTGCTTATTAGCGATGTTGTTCGTCGTTCCTGCGGCATCACACATCGCTATGTGTGACACCACAGGAGCGACGAACATCTCCTTACTTCCGTCCACCGGCAATGCGAAAGGAAGAAGGTGGGCGGGATATTACGTCCCGCTCATCTCCGCACCTCCGCTTCTATTGGCCGGCGGCTTAGTGACGCCGCCTTGACGTCGCTATGACGCCAAACGCACCTCCCCCTTGAGGGATGGATTGTTCGGCGGTCATAGCGACAGGTACGTGCGTGTGACGCTGCCGTAACGATAATGTTCGCTACGGCAGCGATCACACAATATCGCACGTATGACGGGGGCAGGTGCTATCGCGCTCGACATCGCTAGCCGATGCTAGCGATGTTGCAGCGTGTAAAGCCCACATATGACAGTTGTTGCACATGTCCTGGACACGTCTGTGTATAGTGGCTTTTGAAGCACTGACTCCAGCAGCAGTCCACTCCTTGTTAATCTCCCCCAAATTTTTGAATGGCCTTTTTTTAACAATATTATCAAGACTGTACTTATCCCGGTTGCTTGTGCACCTATTTCAACCACACATTTTCCTTCCACTCAACCTTCCATTATTACAGGTTAACATCTCCTGGTCTAAAGTATAGTTTTGCAGCGTTCTACCTGACAAACTTAATTCTTTCTTGTTCACTAAACATCAGATGTGTTAACTCCTGTACACAATTGGACTATATAAAATTTATGTCCATGATTGAAATGTGCTTAATATAGAAAGGCAAATGCTAAAATATTTAGGTTTGGATTATTCGAGCCAAATCATTATTCATGTATTTGTACCGAATAATGAACCCAATGCAAGTCAAATAATTTTCTGGGGGCTCTTGGAAATAGATCTCGGCAAGCTGTCAAAATGCTGAAATGGATGAAAAAGTGCTAAAACTGAATGGGAACAGCATGGGAAAGATGACTGGATGCATTTCTGACTCACATTTGTGTTCTGGGATTAATGTTGTAAGAGTATTATGTGGATTAAAGCAGGAATATTACACTTACTGAGATTTCTGCAGCTGTCACACTACTTCTGGGTCCGCTCATTAGATGTAATGCATATTCACTGCTTCACCTGCCCACCCTCTTTAACAGCGTCTGTGATTTTCTGCAGTAAAACTGTAGACATGTCAGCATCTGAAATTAGTTGCCCTCATAGTAGCTGTCTGGGACAGGATGTGGATTGTAGAAATAAATAAATAATTATGAGCTACCCCCGTGCCTTTTTTTAGTTATTTAAGACCACAGTACCCCAGTTGTGACCTTAGGTGAAATGACCTGAGGTGAACTCATAGAACTCAGAGACCTCCCCTTAGATGAAGTCATGGAACTCAATGTCAGATTTACAGATTAGGCAATGTGTGTACATTAATTATTTGGCGATGCGGTTTTGACGCGCTGTTGACACAATTTCCTGTCAGGAGATGCAGATTTGTTGCAGCTAATTCTGCACCAAATCTGCATCTCTTGGCAAAAAAGCGCATCAAAACTGCATCATAAACGCATGCAGTTTCAGTGCATTTTATTTTCCAGGAAATGTAGATTTGGTGCAGAAATGTCTGCACCACTCAGTATACACTCATTGTCTAATCTGGTAATCTGGGATTGAGTTCAATCACTTCACCTGAGGTCACAGCTGGGGTTCCAAAGGTACCAAGCGTGACCACCAGTGAACTCGCTGCCGGATTGCTGGACTCAGCAGTACAGCAGTCCAGTAATCTGGCAGTCAAGTCACAGGAGTTCACTGCCCTTAGTGAACTCGATTGAACCTGCTTGCCAGACTGCTGTGCTGCCATGTCCCGCAATCCAACAATCCAACAATCTGGCAGCGGGTTCCACTGAGTTCACTGAGAGCAACAGAGAGCCACTGAGTGTTAACTCCAGTGACTTGTTTGCCGGATTGCTGAACTGTCTGATTGCGGGATACAGCAACACAGCAGTCCAACAGTCCGGTAGTTGTGAGGCCCAGAAATCTTAAAGGAGCCTTTACGTTTCTTGGAGTTCCCAGTTGTTGGGACACCTGGAGGCTGTGAACTCTGGTAACAGTTCACAGTCTCCAGATGTCCCAGCAGCTGAGAACTCAAGGAACGTTAAAGGCTCTCTTAAAGGCTATTACCAGCAACTATTGAGGAAAATTATAATAATACATAACTTTTATTTAAATATTTAAAAATTGCGCAGTGATGCAATTGGGCAAACAAAAGAAAACAACATTCATGTCCAGAAGGGACCAACAACATGAACAAAACTGTTTCACGGACACCACTCTTGTTAGAGACGGTATGTTCCGCAAAATATTAGAATTGTTCAATGGTACCAAACCACAATGTCAATCATTGATAGGCCACTGAGAGTTGTAAACCAAGTTTCTGAATATCAGGCATAAACTTCAAGTAAAGGTAACCAAAACAATGGCCAAAAAAACAGCTGTACATGTTCCAGTGGGAACAACACTAATAATTATGCCATATTGATACAATAAATTTTATTTTAAATCCCCATATATTGTCATGGTCTGCAAAAAATGTCAAACCTCATATTATTAGGATTAACATGAGATGTGAAAATTGTCATATTACGGTATATCATAGAAGGATTTTATTAATTACTACCTATAGAGAAATCAAACCAAAGTCACAGTGGTGTCGTTTGGATTAGTTAGATAAAATGATCATAATGCCAGTATATGGGGATTAGTTTAGCCTAGTAATAGAAAACTCAAAGTGGTCATGTGGTAGGATATACAATCACAATAATAAATTCAATAAAGGGTTGGTCTCACCCATAGGTCCGGGTCTGTTGTAGGCAGGGTCAGAGGTATGAGGGGATCAGGTAACCGTCCATTAACAGGCACAGAGCTCTTTCCCTGAAGTGGACTAAGCTTATTCCTCAATCCCCATTAACTCCTGCCCTTACAAGGGCAGTCCCAATCTGACCCTAATTTACTTAACTCTAAAAATCTTCACCATAAAGACTCCCGACATGTTTCAGGAGAGATGCTTTGCTCGGGTGTAGGGCTGCAAATAAATGCAAAGGAGGCCCACTCTACATAGTCTAATTCTGGGACCTCTTAAAGGCTCCATTAAAGTTACCAGGTTGATAGCTGCCGCCAGACTAAGTGGCTATAAGCTCCGGTAACCATACAGCCACCTGGTCTCCCAGCAGCTGTGAGGCCCAGAAACCTTAAGGGAGCCTGTTAAAGGCCTCACAGCTGCCGGACTGTCGGCTTGCAAGACACGGCAGTCCAGCAATCCAGCACTCAGGTCACCGGAGTTCACACTCGGGGCTCCTCACTGTCCTCAGTGAAAGTTGAATCCGCTGCTCTCAGTGAAATGGAAATTGCTTCTGGATTGCCATGCATCTGCGTCCCAAAATCCGACAGTCCGGCAATACGACAGCAGGTTACACTTTCACTGACAGTAGCGGGTTCAACGGTCAGTGAGGGCAACAAGCAGCCAGAGTGTGAACTCTGGGGGACATAGCTGCCAGATTGCCAGACTGCTGTGGTGCAATATCCAGCAATCTGACAATCCGGCAGTCAGGTCACTGGAGGTCACACAGGAAGCTCCCTGCTGCCTTCAGTGAAAGTTTAACCCGCTGCTCGCAGTGAAAGTGGAACCTGCTGCTGGATTGCAGGACACGCCCGCATGGCAATCTAGCACCAGGTTCCATTTTTACTGAAAGCAGCAGGTTCAACTTTCACTAAGGTAATCAGAGAGCCCTGAGTGTGAAGTACGGTAACCTGACTGCCGAATTGCTGGACTGCTGTGGCACCATGTCCCGTAATACGACAATCCACCAATGGGTTCACCAGCAGTCACACTTGGTACTGTGAGAACACGGCTCTGACCTCCGGTGACCAACTGATGTCACTGCTTGTCCCCTTTACCCTCAGTGTGTCCCAGGAGCTGCAGTGAGTGGTTGCATTTTCCATCACCACAGCTTCTGCATGTGGTAGAGACGGGATCGTCGTGGGAGCTCGTGTGTATTATGTCGGACCTGCGCGGGTGTTTTCTGGATTAATAAATTAGTAAAAGAGGGTGTTTTTAATTTACAATAAAGGATTTTTGTGTATATGTGTTTAGTTCTTTTTACTTACTAAACTTCCACAACAGTATCATGGACCTGCCTGTTGTGTTCATTGGTCTTCATGATGCTATCTGCGCTTTAAACAGAACACTGAGACTGTCACAGAGCATGTGCATTTATATGGAGACTTGATTACACACTGGTGGCTTATATTTATCATCATCAGTCATTTAAGACAACATTGGATCATTCAGAGATCCTCAATGAACTTCTGGAGCGAGTTTGCTACACTGAAAGTAAAGGGGATGAACAATATTGCACGCCCCAATTTTCAGTTATTTATTTTTTAAAAAAGTTTAAAATAAGCAATATATTTCGTTTAACTTCACAATTGTGTCCCAGTTGTTGTTGATTCTTCACCATAACATTAAAATTTTTATCTTTATATTTGAAGCCTGAAATATGGGAAAAGGTTGAAAAATTCAAGGGAGCCGAATACTTTCGCAAGGCACTGTACCTGCAGTGGTCAGCTCGGATGTTTAAGTTTTGAAATCCAAGAAAGTAAAGTTAAATAACAGAGGGCGGGGATAAGTATGAATACCCCCCCCAGATATTATCTGATCCTCAGCTGCTGTCACTCAAGAAGCTGATGAGTTTATAAACTTTACTTTTTTGGATTTCAAAACATACACATCTGAGCTGACCACTGGAGGTATGTAGAGAATCAAACTGATAGTGCCAGTATAGCACTGGCTTTAGGTTATATACGAAAATCCTGGTGATTGGTTCCCTTTAAGAGCAATGATACCAAATACTAATGAAATGTATGTAAATTTTTGACTTTGCAATTAATAAAAATGCATTAAAACATTCTCTCTTTCATTATTTTGGCATTTGTCAAATAGAAATAATTTTGGTAATTGACCAAAAATTGGAAAGGTTTATTCTGATTTCGTGTCAGATAGTGAGAAAAACATGCAGATGTCTCTTTTTAGATAGTGGATGTAAACGTTTGGTTTCAACTGTATTTGTGCTATGCGTTCCTAGCATGGTGCAGCTTTGGGAACTGTATAAATAATAACTTACATTAGATTTCATGTCATGTAAATTTTACTAATCACAAAGAGGGTTTTTTTGCTCATTTATTGATCCAGTTTTCTTTTAGACAATATACATATATCTGGCCCATAGCCTTTGGAACCCACTCCAGACAAAATATGTATGATCCACACAGTGTAGGTGGGAAAAAAAAATGACAAAATACAGTTGAATAATTTACTTTTTTTTTTTTGTACAGTAACTGATAGAGAAAAACTAAATTGCACCATGAACAATGAGCAGAATGAAAGTCATCCATAATTACAGAATTGTTTTTTTTCATCTCCCATTCCAGCTGAATCTTTACAAAGTACAGGAGCAATTTACTTACATATTTAATAACAATTTTATTATTCCATTTAAAAGCAATGTTAAGAATACAATACAGGAATTCTATCTGGGAGGATTAGTGATTTTCAAAACTTCCCTTCTAAGGGGTACTTTGCACACTACGACATCGCAGGTGCGATGTCGGTGGGATCAAATCAAAAGTGACGCACATCCGGCGTCGCTGTCGACATCGGAGTATGTGAATCCTTTTTACTACGATTAACGAGCGCAAAAGCGTCGAAATCGTATGATCAGTGTAGCGTCGTTCATTTCCATAATTTAGGAAGGACCAATGTTACGATGTTGTTCCTCGTTCCTGCGGCAGCACATATCGCTGTGTGTGAAGCCGAGGAGCAAGGAACATCGCCTTACCTGTGTCCCGGCTGCAATGAGGAAGGAAGGAGGTGGGCGGGATGTTTACGTCCCGCTCATCTCCGCCCCCCTGCTTCTATTGGCCGCTTGCCATGTGACGTCGCTGTGACGCCGCACGACCCGCCCCCTTAGGAAGGAGGCAGTTCACCGGCCAGAGCGACGTCGCAGGGCAGGTGAGTGCATGTGAAGCTGCCGTAGCGATAATGTTCGCTACGGCAGCTATCACAAGATATCGCAGCTGCGACGGGGGCGGGGACTATCGTGCTCAGCATCGCTACCATCGGCTTGCGATGTCGTAGTGTGCAAAGTACCCCTAAGGGTGAACAGTTTTCAATATCAATCACATAGCAGTGCATAGCCGGCAGAGAAGCCTGGGCATAAGGGTGATGCACATAGTATATATAGAGGCGCTGTAGTCTTGTGATCACAATTATTGTACAAGCTTCAGCATCATTTTCTCTAAGCACTGATATATATTGGGCTGCATTTGGAGAATCAGCGGGACATCTCTTATTTACACTTGGATTGTTCATGTTTCCATCCAAAATAATGTAACATCAACGGATAACAGGATATTAAAGTTTCTAAGCCTAATGCGGGGGTAACAAACCCAGTGAGAAAAGAAACAATGTTATGTAATATTTGTACAATGAAAATATGGCGGCATGGAGAAATAGTGATATGTGGTCTAATTACGAACATTCTCTATAAAAATAAAGGAAATAGTCTGTGTATAAGATTCCGGCAAAGTGTGGATCTGTTGCGCAGTTTGCAAGATCCTGCAAAGAAAATAAATTCTAATCAGTATCGTAGACATCAAGATTGACAGCAACATATTGTATTTTGTAGTACAAGTCTCTTTGTTTAAAGGGAATCTGTCAGGTCAAAAAAGCGTTATAACCCACAAGCAGGAGCATGTGTGAGCTAGTAACCCCTTCCTACCCATCCCTGTTGTAATATTGTGCAATATGAAAGTAATAAAATATGTTTTATTACTTACATATTCCCTATGTAAATGAGCTGGTCTCAAGCCAAATGTGCGTCACATCACCCTGTGGGCGTTCGAATGCTTTCCATGGTATCACGCCCCTGTGGGCGTGATGCCATGGATTACGTTAGCGACCTCACGTCTGCTCCTTCAGAATTCCGCACGTGCGCGCTTACCATTCTCGCCGCCTTCTCATCTTGGTGTTTGATTGTCAGCTTCAGACGCGCACTGCGCACACTCAGAAGACTCCTGCGGTTCCGGTCATGCGCAGTGCGTGTCTGAACCAGACAAGTAAACACCAGGATGAGAAGGCGGCGAGAATGGTAAGCGTGCAAGCGTGGGATTCTGAAGGAGCTGACAGTGACATCTCTCATGTAAATCCATGGTATCACGCCCACAGGGGCATGATAACATGGAAAGCATGCAAATGCCTACAGGGCGTTGCGACGCCCATGGGGCTAGAGACCCTGCTCATTTACATAAGGAATATTTAAGTAATAAACCATATTTTATTACTTTCATATTACACATTATTATAACACAGGGATGGGTAGGAAGGGGTTAATAGCTCACACATGCTCCTGCTTGTAGGTTATAACGCTTTTTTGACCTGACAGGTTTCATTTAAGTAAAATCTCAAACCCACCAATAAGTAACATAACTGCCATGCAAACATTTCAGAATTAGTGATGGACAAACCCGAACTGTAAAGTTCAGGATTCCTACCGAACACATAGTGTTCGTGCACACGATCCCGAACACGAGCTTTCCTGGGAAGCTCGTGTTACATTTCGGGTCCAATTCGGGTCCAGGGGCTGTAAAAAAAAGCACATTATTAAAAAACATTATAATTATACTTACAAGTCCCCCGACGCATCCTGAAGACTCTGTTTCCCGCCCGCTTCTGCTTCCGCATCTGATCATTGCTGTGCCCCCTGGTAAGCACCACTGACTAAAAGACCTTCCATGATGTCATAGCCATGTGACCAGACTGGTGTGAATGTTGTACACACACTGGCTTACAGATTGGTCACATGGCTATGATGTCATCGAAGGTCCTGTTAACTGAACTTTGACTGTCACTGTGTGAGTGTTGCATCGGCATCACCCAATACAGCTGGACACTCTCCCGACAAGAACTGGTTGGCTGAATGTATTTCCATGCAGCTGAGGCGCTCATGTTCGGAGAGTGTCAGTCCGTGCCAGGTGATGCCGATGCGAGACTGCACGAGTCATACACAAGTGGAACTTCGGCCTCAGTGTCAGCCTGCTTCTCACTCTGTATATACACTGTCTGTGCAGAGTGATGAAGCAGAGCTGACAATGCTCTCTCTACTTCTCAATCTGTATAGACGCTGTCTGTACAGAGTGATGAAGCAGAGCTGACAATGCTCTATCTGTGGACTAAGTCGAACTAAGATAGAATCTCTACATTTTTTTTGTTTTATTTCTAATAAAAACAATTTTTCTCTGTGTTGTGTTTTTTTTTTACTGTTTACTAGAAATTAATGGTGGCCATGTATAATTTGGCATGACACCATGAATTTCGGGCTTAGTACCATCTGAGAATACAAAGGTGTTAACCCCTTTATTACCCAGCGTGCCACCACCAACAAGTCCGCTGGACGAGCCAGGTAAAGCGCCAGGAAATAGCGCTAAGAAACAATGCGCTATTTCCAGAGACGGCTGCATTTTTTAGCATGGGGGGCCAGAATGCTTTGGCCCTACCATGCTGAGAATCCCAGCTCCCTGGTTGTACCTGACTGGCAATGAAAATACGGTAGGAGCCCACGCATTTTTTTTAATTTTTTAAATAATTTTTTTTAATAAATAATAAAATAAAATAATGGGCCTCCCTGTACACCGTTTGCAGAATTATTATGCAAGTTGTATTCTAGAAGATTTTTTTAGTATTAATCAACAATTATGTTCTTAATCAACCCAAAAGACTCATAAAAATCAAAGCTTACTATTTTTGGAAGTTGGAGTGGTTTTTTTTTTTTAGATTTGGCTATCTTAGGAGTATATCTGTTTTTGCAGGTAACTATTACTGTGCAAAATTATTAGGCAACTTACTAAAAACCAAATATATTCCCATCTCACTAGTTTATTTTCACCAGGTAAACCAATATAACTGCACAAAATTTAGAATTAAACGTTTCTGACATGCAAAAACAAAACATTAGTGACCAATATAGCCACCTTTCTTTCTGATGACACTCAGCAGCCGACCATCCATAGATTCTGTCAGTTGCTTGATCTGTTTGCGATCAACATTGCGTGCAGCAGCCACCACAGCCTCCCAGACACTATTCTGAGAGGTGTACTGTTTTCCCTCCCTGTGGATATCAAATTTTATGAGGGACCACAGGTTCTCTCTCTATGGGGTTCAGATCAGGTGAACAAGGGGGCCATGTCATTGTTTTTTCATCTTTTAGACCTTTACTGGCCAGCCACGCTGTGGAGAAGTTGGATGCATGTGATTGAGCATTGTCCTGCATGAAAATCATGTTTTTCTTGAACGATACCAATTTCCTCCTGTACCACTGCTTGAAGAAGCTGTCTTCCAGAAACTGGCAGTCGGTCTGGGAGTTGAGCTTCACTCCATCCTCAACCTGAAAAGGTCCCACAAGTTCATCTTTGATGATACCAGCCCATACCAGTACCCCACCTCCACCTTGCTGGCATCTGAGTCGGAGTGGAGCTCTCTGCCTTTTACTGATCCAGCGTCTGGCCCATCCATCTGGCCCATCAAGAGTCACTCTCATTTCATCAGTCCATAAAACCTTTGAAAAACCAGTCTTAAGATATTTCTTGTCCCAGTCTTGACGTTTTATCTAATGTTTCTTGATCAAAGGTAGTCGTTTTTCAGCCTTCCTTACCTTTGCCATGTCCCTGAATATGGCACACCTTGTGCTTTTTGATACTCCAGTAGCATTGCAGCTCTGAAATATGGCCAAACTGGTGGCAAATGGCATCTTGGCAGCTTCACGCTTGATTTATCTCAATTCATGGGCAGTTATTTTGCGCCTTTTTTGCCCAACACGCTTCTTTCAACCCTGTTGCTATTTGTCATGAAACACTTGATTGCTCAGTGATCAAGCTTCAAAAGTTTGGCAATTTCTAGACTGCTGCATCCCTCTGCAAGACATCTCACAATTTTGGACTTTTCAGAGCCCGTCAAATCTCTCTTCTGACCCATTTTGCCAAAGGAAATGAAGTTGCCTAATAATTAAGCACACATTATATAGGGTGTCATGTGATCAAAATACTAATTTGCCTAATAATTCTGCACACAGTGTATTTTGATTGCCAGCCAAGGTAAAGCCAGGCAGATGGGGGTGGCAGCCCATAGCCATCCCCTCTATCAAAGCATTGTCAGCTCTGCTTCATCACTCTGTACAGACAAGCGTCTCTACAAAGAAAGAAGCAGAGAGTATTGTCAGATCTGCATCACTCTTTACAGACAAGCGTCTATACAGAGTGAGAAGCAGAGAGAGCATTGTCAGCTCTGCTTCATCACTCTGTACAGACAACGTCTATACCAGGGGTCTCAAACTCATCAGAGTAAGTGGGCCGCACATAAAAAAAATTTAGGGCAGAGGGCCACATTCCTTTCAAATTTAATACAATACAATATAATTGTTAATCAATTATTTCAACTATTATAACAATGCCACATTAGTATGCGCTGAGAATCAAAAATACCGTGAAGCGAAACGTCATTTTTTTATATTATTTATTTGTCAAAGAGAGTGGGCATCTGTGATTGGCATCAGCATCAAAATGTATAAGCAGATTCCAGGTTATTCCAACAGCCAAGCACAGACACTCATTCTCTGTCATAGCATCCGTGATTGGCTGTTGGATCTGTCACACATAGTAGTGTAAAAAGAAATACATAAAAAAATGACATAGCGCTTCGCAGTATTTTTGATTCCCAGCGCAGATAAAGCGGACAGCTACGGGCTGCCACCCCTGGCTTTACCTTAGCTGGCAATCAAAATACAGGGAAGCCCAATTGTTTTTTAATTAAATAATGAAAAAAAAATGTGTGGGCTTCCGACATATTTTGATCACCAGCCAGGTAAAACCAGACAGCTGAGGGCTGAGATTCTCAGCGTGGTAAGGCCCAAGCATTTTGGGCCCCCCACGCTGAAAATCGCAGCCCACAACCGCCCCTGGAAATGGCGCATTCATCACAGCGCCATTTCCAGGTGCTTTACCTGGCTCTTCCAGCGTCCCTGGTGTCAGTGGCACGCTGGGTAATAATGGGCTTAATACCAGCTTTGTATTCTCAGCTGGTAGTAAACCCAAAATTCATGGCGTCATGTCAAATTAGATGTGACCACCACGAATTTCTAGTAAACAGTAAAAAAACACAACACAGAGAAAAATATTTTTATTAGAAATTAAACAAAAAACACATTTAGGGACTCCATCTTTTTTAGAAAAAAAAAAAGCTTCCCTCTGACGTAGTCCAAAGTCAATGTCAGCTCAGCTTCATCGCTCTGAACAGATGAGCGTCTGTCCAGACCGACAAGAAGGCTGAGACCGAAAGTAACATTTTCCGGTCTTCCAGTCACCATCATCATCAAAATCATTTTTTATCATCATCATACACACACAGCCATCGTCATCATCGTCACTCACAAACATCCACCACCACGATCATCATCAGTCACACACAGCCACCACCGCCATCATCATCATCAGTCACACAAAGCCACCACCGCCATCATCATCATCATCAGTCGCAAACAGCCACCACCACCATCAGTCACACACAGCCACCACCGACATCATCATGATCAGTCACACCCAGCCACCATCACCATCATCAGTCACACACAGGCACCACCGCTATCATCATCATCATCAACACACAGCCATCATCATCATCATCCACACATACATACAGCCATCATCATCACCATCAACACACAGCCATCATCATCATCCACACACACATACAGCCATCATCATCACCAGCAACACACACAGCAATCATCATCATCAACACACAGCCATCATCATCATCATCCACACACACACACACAGCCATCATCACCATCAACACACACAGCCATCATCACCATCAACACACACAGCCATCATCATCATCAACACATAGCCATCATCATCATCCACACACACATACAGCCATCATCATCACCATCAACACACACAGCCATCATCATCCACACACACATACAGCCATCATCACCATCCCCCCCCCCCCCCACACACACACACACACACACACACAGCCTTCATCATCACCATCAACACACACAGCCATCATCATCATCCACACACACAGCCATCATCATCCACACACATAGCCATCATCATCCACACACACATACACAATTATCATCATCCACACACATACAGCCATCATCATCACCATCCACACACACAGCCATCATCATCATCATACACACACACACACAGCCATCATCATCATACACACACACACACACACACACAGCCATCATCATATACACACACAGCCATCATCATCCACACACACACACACACACACACACACACAGCCATCATCATATACACATACACACACACACACACACACACACTCATCATCAGACACACACACACACACACACACCACACAAACACAGACACCACAAACGTTCTAACGTGCCCTATGCTCTTGTTCCTTCCGCTGCACCCGCCGGCAAAGCAGCTGACGTCAGCGCTGCTCGGGTCGCGCTGCTGAGCTCGAGTTGAACGCTGCCGTCAATCGGTTCGCGCTGACATCTGATTGAACGCCGCCTTTGATTGCTTCTCCATGGCAGCGTCTCCAAGGCGGAAGTGCGGCCGGCTGCGGCTGCAATGTGAAAGTGCGGCTGGCGACCGCTAAATGACTGGAGGCAGTGGAGGGCAAATATCAAGTGTTCTGCACTGTGTGTCTGCAGGCCGCATAAATCAGACTGGCGGGCCGCATGCGGCTTGGGGGCCGCGTGTTTAAGACCCCTGGTCTATACAGAGTAAGAAACATAGAGAGCATTGTCAGCTCTGCTTCATCACTCTGTGCAAACAAGCATCTAAACAGAGTGAGGAGCATAGAGAGCATTGTCAGCTCTGCTTCATCACTCTGTACAGACAAGCGTCTATACAGAGTGAGAAGCAGAGAGAGCCATGTCAGCACTGCTTCATCGCTCTGTACAGAGCAAGAAGAAGGCTGACAGTGAGGGTATGCTTCCACTTGCGTCTTGCATTGCATCACCCTGCACAGCCTGATGCTTTCAGGACAGGAGCGCCTCAGCTGCATGCAAATAAATGCAGCCAACCCACTCCTGTCGGTCGATTGTTGCATTGCATCACCCGGCACAGTGCCCAATCACACAGTGACAGTCAAAGTTCAGTTAACAGGACCTTCAATGATGTCATAGCCATATGACCAGTCTGTAAGTCAATGTCTGTACAACATTCATGCCAGACTGGTCACATGGCTATGACGTCATGAAAGGTCCTTTAGTAGTGGTGCTTACCAGGGGGCACAGCAATTATCGGACACGGAAGCAGAAGCGATCGGGAGACAGAGTTTGTAGGACATGTCGCGGGAGCGGTAAGTATAATGACAATGTTTTTATTATTAACTATATTCTTTAAAGCCCGGGTTCAGTGTTCGGACGCACGTTTGCGTTATCTCAGAACCCGAACTCGATCTTTACAAAACGTGAGGCTTGAACATTGGGGGGTTCGCCCATTACTATTCAGAATAACATTTTAATGATTTAGGTTTGAGATGCTTAAATCATTCCAGATAATACATTGCATGTAAAGAACAGTAATCCAACATACACTGTTTACCTTTGCCCTCAATATTTAAAATTTTCAAAAATATTATTGTGGTAAAGTGTTTTTGTATTTTTACTTTAAAGGGAATTTGTCAGCAGATTTTTGTTTTGGAATTTGAGAGTAGCATGATGTAAAAGCAGAGCTCTTGATTACAGTGTTTTGTCCTTTAGCAGGCTGTGTGTTGCTATTCCAATAAAATCAGTGTTTTATCAGCCAGAGATTATATTTATAGATCAGCAAACTCGAACTGTAAAGTTCGGGGTCCGTACTGGACACCTAGTGTCCATGCATGGACCCCAAAAATGGACTTCTCACGAAAGTTTGTGCTACTGTTCGGGTTCAGCCACCTGAATAATGATAGAAATTAAAAAAAAAAAGGAAAAAGAAAGAACATAAGGAATAATGCAGTACAGCTATACTTGCCGTGGCTTCCCCACGGCTGTGACACTGCTTTTGGGTCCGATTAGTAGCTCTCATGCATATTCACTGTTGTTTCCCTGCCAACCGTTAGTCCCGGCATCTGCGATTGGTTGCAGTCAGACTGCACCCCCACCCTCTGTGACAGCATCTGTGATTGGTTGGAATCACACACGCTGTCAGCGTCCCTATAGTGGTATAAAAATTTTAAAAAAAGCATAGTGTCACCCATATTGTGATACCCAGGACATATAAAGTAAACGGCTACAGGCTGCAGCTTTTTGGGCTATCATGGCTTTGTATCAAAATATGAAGGATCCTATGCGGCTTGTTTTAATTATTTAAGAAAATAATTCTAAAAAAAGACATGTTGTCCCCCCTCAATTTTGAAACACAGACAAGCTAAAACAGGCAGCTGAGGGCTGGTATTCTCAGCCTGGAGAGGCCCATGGTTATTTGCCCTCCCCAGCCTAAAAATAGCAGCCCACAGCCGCCCAGGAATTGTCGTATCCATTATATGCGACAATTCCGGCTCTTTACGATTGTTCTGGTGTGGTGGCAGTCAGGGTAATATAAAAGGTTAATAACAGCTGTAATTTGTAAATAATCACAGTTGCCACTAAACCCTAAATTATTAATGGGTGGTCTATGGGATCTCCCCATTATTAATCCTGTAAGTAAAAAGAAACAAACACAAACACATAAAAATCCTTTATTTAAAAAAAAAAGAAACAAAAACACCCTCTTTCTCTAATTTATTAACCCCTAAAAATACCCAGGTCAGATGTAATACACACCGTGAGGATCTTAGCTCCACTACATACTGAAGTCGTAGCGTGCGGGCACATTAGAGAACATGACCGCCCACTTCGACTTCAGGCAGACACTCATTTTACCTGCAGTGATGGCTGGAGGTACTCCACCTGTGACTGCAAGTAAACTCACCTCAGGGGAACTTATTGAACTTAGTGACCTCACCTCAGGTGAATTCATTGAGTTTAATGAGATCTGCATCCCCTGGCAGAAAACCACATTTTTTTTGAGAGAGATGCAGAGTTGGTGCTGGAATTTATACAACAAATTTCTGCACCAATACTGCATTTCCTGATAAAAAAAAAAACACATCAAATTGATATGCAGTTTTGATTCTTTTTTTTTTGTCAGGAGATGCAGATTTGGTGCAGCAATCTGGTGCAGACATTTCAGTACCAAATTTACATCTCCTGGCAGAAAACCGCACCAGCACCAAATCTGTATCACCCAGCTAAAAAACGCATCTAAACTGCATCAAAATTGCATTGTGTTTTGATGCGATTTTTTTTTGCCAGAAGATGCAGATTTAGTGCAGGAATTTGGTGTATAAATTTCAGCACCAAATATGCATCCCTGGCAAAAAAAATGCAGTTTAGGTGCGGTTTTCTGCCAGGAGATGCAAATTTGATGCTGAAATGTCTGCACCAGATTTCTGCACGAAATTTGCATTTTCTGGCAAAAAAACACCAAAATGGCATCAAAATCGTGTCTGTTGTGCAGTTTTCTGCCAGCAGATGCAAATTTTGGTGCTGGAATTTCTAAACCAAATTCTTGCACCAAATCTGCATCTCCTAGCAAAAAAATGCAACAAAAACGCATCGCGTTGTGATGTGTTTTTTGCCAGCAGATGCAGTATTGATGCAGGAATTTGGTGTATAAATTCCAGCACCAACTCTGCATCTCTTGGCAAAGAAACGTGGTTTTTGGCCAGGAGATGCAGGTCTCATTAAACTCAATGAGTTCACCTAAGGTGAGGTCACTGAGTTCAATGAGTTCACCTGAGGTGAGTTTACCTGCAGTCACAGGTGGGGTACCATGGGAACCTCCAGCTATTACAGCAAGTAAACTCAGTGACGTCACCGCTCACAGCTTCTGCTCAGTCAGTGTCTGCCTGAAGCCACAGAGGGTGATCACGTTCTCTATTGTGCCCCTGCAGTGTAACTTCAGTATGTAGCAGAGCCGGGATCATCGTGGGATGTTGGGGTGTGGATTACGTTGGACCTGGGTGTTTTGGGCATTAATAAATTGGAGAAAGAGGGCTGTTTTTTCTTTTTAATAAAGGATTTTTCTGTGTTTTGTGTTTGTTTTGATTTTTGATTTACAGGGTTAGTAATAGGGGTGTCTCATATACCCCTCCCCATTACTAACCTCGGACTTGATGATAGCTGGGATTTTTTTACCAAATCACAGCTGTCCTTTACCACCCTGATTGCCACCGCTCCAGGGCAATTAGGATGAGCTGGGAAAGCGCCGGAATTGTCTCATCTAATTGATGTGACAATTCCAAGGTGGCTGTGGGCTGCTATTTTTAGGCAGGGGTGGGGGGCAATAGCAATGCGTCTCCCCAGGTTGAGAATACCAACCACAGCTGTCTACTTTGTCTTGGCTGGGTTTCAAAATTGAGGGGGGGTGACCACGCGTTGTTTTTTTACAATTATTTTTTTAAATAATTTTAAAAAAGCCACATGGGGTTCTTCGTATTTTGATACACAATCAAGATAGGTCTGCAGCATGTAGCCGTCTGTATTTATCTGTGCTGGCACATTATGGGCAACCCTACGTCATTTTTTTAATTAATTAATTTATTTATATTAACACCACTCTAGGGACACAGACAGCGTGTTTGTTTCCAACCAATCATAGATGCTATCACAGAGGGTGGGGGTGTGGTCTGACTGCAACCAATAACAGACCTCGGTACTGACAGTGTTTGGGGGGAGCAGTGACTATGTATGAAAGTTAATGATCAGACCCGTAAGCAGTGTTACAGCTTAAGGGAAGGTCGGTAAGTATAACTGTCCTGCTTTATTCCTTATTGCCTTTCTTTTGCAGGCCCCCTAGCCGTTACTAACACCATTTTATAACACACATTTTTGGGTCCCCACAGACATATATGGGGTTCGGCATCCAGGGTCAAGTTCAGGGTCAAGTTCACCTGTCGAATCTGATTTTACTTTTAGTCTGTGCTGGTTAGACGAACCCAAATATCCATAGTTTCGCTCATCACTAATTATCACTACAGAACTAGGTGGCACATGCCGAATAGTTGCCCTGTGCAATAATTGCTCTGTGAAATTCAGCCACCACCATATATTAGTAACTTTCTGTCAATGCACAGTGTATACAGAAAGCTGCCAATTGGTGTGGTAGGTGGGGTTATACACAGTTCAACATTCTGAACACTTCTAGATCTGCAGCAGAGTAATTGTATCAAAATGACAACAAGCAGACTAGGACTAGACTCACTGATGAACATACCGATGGTGCAGCTGCACAAGGGCGCTGAGCGGGAGGGGGCCCCGAAGACCTGAAAACATACACTGATTAAGTTTGCCAGCGGCAGCTTCAATACTAACAGGAGAAGCAGGGGGCCCGATCTGCTGAATGCATATGATTATGCTGAGCTGACATGGGCCCCTTCCCTCACCTGTTAGGGGCCTGCAGGAGGGAGAATTCAGCTCTGCAAAAGCTGTCAGGCCATACAGAGGAAGACGGGTGCCAGAGCTAGAAAGGAGGCTCCACCCAGCAGCTCCGTCTTCAGTACAGCAGAGAGGTGGCTGCTGTATAGAAGACATGGCTGAGCTGCTCTTCCCCTCCCGCACTGAATTTATTGCAAGTGAACACTGCAATAAATTCAGTGGAACCAGGAGGAGGGGAGGCTGCACCACAGTAGAAGATGGCAGTGCAGGCTCCAGAGAGAAGAACCTGATGTGCAATCATCTGCAGAGAGGGTAAGGGGTGCTTCACACACAGCGAGCTCACTGCCGAGATCGCTGCTGAGTCACGCTTTTTGTGACGCAGCAGTGACCTCATTAGCGATCTCGCTGTGTGTGACAATGAGCAGCGATCTGGCCCCTGCTGCGAGATCGCTGCTCGTTACACACAGCCCTGGTTCGTTTTCTTCAAAGGCGCTCTCCCACTGTGACACACAGATCGCTGTGTGTGACAGCGAGAGAGCGACAAATGAAGCGAGCAGGGAGCAGGAGCCGGCGTCTGACAGCTGAGGTAAGCTTGTAACCAAGATAAACATCGGGTAACCAAGGTGGTTACCCGATATTTACCTTAGTTACCAGCCTCTGCAGCTCTCACGCTGCCTGTGCTGCCGGCTCCGGCTCTCTGCACATGTAGCTGCTGTACACATCGGGTTAATTAACCCGATGTGTACAGCAGCTAGGAGAGCAAGGAGCCAGCGCTAAGCAGTGTGCGCGGCTCCCTGCTCTCTGCACATGTAGCTGCATTACACATCGGGTTAATTAACCCGATGTGTACTGTAGCTAGGAGAGCAAGGAGCCAGCGCTCAGTGTGTGCGGCTCCCTGCTCCCTGCACACACAGCTAAGCGGTGTGCGCATGTAACTAATGTAAACATCGGGTAACCATACCCGATGTTTACCTTAGTTACCAGTCTCCGCAGCTTCCAGACGGCGGCTCCGTGCAAGCGCAGCGTCGCTTGCACGTCGCTGCTGGCTGGGGGCTGTTCACTGGTCGCTGGTGAGATCTGCCTGTTTGACAGCTCACCAGCGACCATGTAGCGATGCAGCAGCGATCCTGACCAGGTCAGATCGCTGGTCGGATCGCTGCTGCATCGCTAAGTGTGAAGGTACCCTAAGTCCATGTGCAATTAGTGGACATTATCTATCTATCTACTATGTTTGTATAAATGTCCATGAGCAATTAGTAGACATTATCTTTCTATCTACCTACTGTATCTATCTACTATGTTTGTATATGTTTCATGTCTATGTATTTGTGTGCATATGTGTATATGATGCAAGTGTATTTATCTTTGTGCACATTTATGTATTCACCGATATGTCCATATTATTTCAGCTCCATTACAAGTTTGAGAAAGGCTTGATGTGGTGAAGTGAATACTTATAAATAAGCATCTACTCACTTTTTTCTTGATGGATTGTGTGTATGTGCATGTAATGTAGTGTGAATGTATTTATATACTCACCTCGGTCCTCTACTCTTCTGAGTGACGTCACCGCTCTCCAGTATCTCGCGTAACATTACACTCTGTTTGAGCCTTAAGTTTCTTTTACACTGAAAGCCTAGAGAGCCTTTTTCTGAGCCTCTTTCTGATTCTCCATAGATTTACATTGTAAAAGTCCCTTTTGGGCCCTGAAGAGTGCAGTGTGACCTGGAGATACTGGAGAGTGGTGACGTCACTGAGAAGAGGAGCAGAACAGAGCTGGACACCAGAGAGAGGGGCGGTGGGTGGGTGTATTATCACATCACAGTATACTCCATACACACATTCCATTAATAAAGTTAGTAGGAGCTTCTTTATGTCTGTGGTGCGGCTGTTTTTGTTGTATTTCCTTTATTTCTCTTCTGTACCCACCTATGGTATAGAGTGCTGCATAAAAGGAACCTATCAGCGGATACATGTTGCCCATGGATGGACCAGCCTGTATCAAACAGTGGCTGTATGATTTCTGCTAAGCATGATTGACTCTAAAACCCTGCGGAGATTCAAAGAAAAACAAATTTCAATGTCGGGGACTGAGCCGCATGAAATTCTAGTCGTACAGCCGTGACCTGGTAGCTTCTCCCTGCTCACGGCCAGTGACTGAAAGGTCTCTGTCTGTACACGCACACAGGAGTACTTTACACCTGTCAGTCACTGGCAAGGAGTGGGGAGAAGCCACCAGGTCAGATCTGTGCGCCTAGTATTTCATGGGGCTCAGTCCCTGACATCCATTAAAGTGTGTTTGTCGCTGAATCTGCGCAGTGTTTTATGTAAATAGAAGCATTGCAGACAGCGCTGAAGCTGCAGCAGAATAGATGGGTTGCATCACTGTTTTGTGTTATATTCAGTAGGTAACTATGGAATTTATTTATTGTTTAGATTTGGTAGTTGTGTCCTAAACTAGTAATAAATAGGACAATCTATATGTTTACATCAATTTGTTGTGGTATGAAGGGGGGCCTCAAAAAGATTTCTTGCACATGAGCCCCCTGCAATCTGTGTCCACCCCTGACTAGACTAGTAAAGGTCACAAACTAATAGAATTTAATGAAAAGGCACATGGTGCCTATTCTAATGAGTGGGAACTTCTGCTTCTAATATGTCTGTGCTCTCCTTTAAGACAGATACCCCTTTAAGCACTGATATAAACTGCTTTAGTGAACTCCCTCCTAACTGCGTAAAGTTTCTGAATTTTCTGTGAATAACTTCAAAACACTTTAAAAAAGTTAAATCTTCAATGTTGTGGCTTGCAAAAATATTTTTTTCTATGCCTTTTATGATTCCCCTATTTTGGAATGCCATATAGACAGCATGGTGAAATCTGGGAAAATAGTAACAGGCACAACCATCCCATTTTAGGACAAATTGTGTGATTTGATATGAACTCACCGGCGTGGCTACACGGAAATGGTATTCACTGTCAAACACACGGGCTACTGGGAGAATCCAGGAGTGCTGGAGACCCTAGATTACATCATAAAACAAAAATTAGGTCAATAAATCAATATTTTATAAAAAAAACAACAACAAAAAAACAAATACAGTACACCACTCTGCCTGTGCATCTGTGATTCAGCACAGTAGACTCGATAATGTTATTACATTACACCTCCTGTGCGGATGAAGCCTTAAGGCTGCCTTACACGTTGCAATTTCTCATGCAAACACATTTGCGATCGCATCCGCCCCCATCGTTTGTTCGGCGCGGGCAATTTCTTGCCCATGTTGCACAATGTTGTAACCCCCGTCACACGTACTTACCTTCCTAACAACCTCGCTGTGGGCGGCGAACATCCACTTCCTGAAGGGGGAGGGACGTTCGGCTTCACAGTGACGTTACACAGCGGCCGGCCAATAGAGGCGGAGGGGCGGAGATGAGCGGGACGTAAACATCCCGCCCACCTCCTTCCTTCAGCATTGCTGGAGGCCGCAGGTAAGCTGTGTTCATCGTTCCTGGGGTGTCACACGGAGCGATGTGTGCTGCCCCGGGTACGATGAACAACAGGACATGCGATTTTTAGAAAATGAGCGACGTGTCAGCGATGAATGAGAAGGTCAGTATTTCTGCTCGTTCATAGCTATCCCACGCTATGATATCACTAACGATGCCAGATGTGCGTCACTTACGACGTGACCCTGCCGACATCTCGTTATATATATCGTAGGGTGTAAAGCCCGCTTTAGTCGGCACAGGGCATTGACCGGATAACAGCAGAAATGTAGTATTTTTTTTTCTTATCTTAAGTATTTGTGGGGAATATGATCCCTTGTGAGGGCAATATAGTGTCTATGGGGTGGAGGGCTGCAGTGCTAGCAAACTATGTGTGGGAATCCCCATAGTGTGTTGAGGCTGTGGTGACCCTTAAACTAAGTGGAGGGCTGCGGGGCCATCATATTGTGCGTGTGTGTGTGTGTGTGTGTGTGTGTGTGAACTGAAACTGTATGTTGGGGCTGTAGGGGACATTATATTGTGTGTCAGGGCCCTCACACTGCCTGTGGGATCTGTGGAGGACATCATATTATGTGTATGGGCCATCATACTAAGAAGAGGGTTGTAGGGGCCCTCATATTGCATGTTGGGGCTGTAGGAGACATTATATTGTGTGCGATGGCACTCATAGTTTGGGAGGGGAGGGCTGTGTGTCACACTATAGGCCTCACAATGACTGAGGGATCTATTGGATTCATCATAATGGGTCTGGTCTTTGAGATCTACAGTATATGACATATACAGGGGAGATGTGGAGTCATCATTCTGTGTAAGGATTACTTTATAGATATCATGCCTTGGGAAGAATTATACTGAGTTGGGTTACTGTGGCAACATCCTACTTTGCTGGCGGCACTGTGGCATCATAATGTGTGTGCATTTTTATAGGGCATTGTACTCTGTAAGGGTCATAAAAGTGGTATAATGGTGAGAACACTAAGGGGTGTCAGTATTCTAATATTACTGCGTACATGCCTTAATTCTTGTCATTCTTGATTTTTAAAGTTAGGAGGTATGATCAGGCCTACTCCCATGGATTTTTTTTTTTTTGAGGGGGGAGGAGGGTGGATGAAGAACAGTGGCCCAATAAGGACTTTTGCTATGGGGCATCTGATTTTCTTGTACTTCTCTGTCCATGTTTGCACAGAGTGGAGTAATGTTTCGCTGGATGAGATGTTTTTGATTAAGCTTTTAGGTGGGGATTCCCACCGAAGAGAAACAACAAATGTATGGAGATTTATTCACAGATAATATTCCATGGTAAATAAAACCTTTCTGTCACGATGATTATAAGGTAGCAGAAAACCGGGGTTCCCAAACTGTCCCTCAAACTAGGGGGCCTTATGCTATCCCTAGTCTCAGTGATACCCCTAAAGGTGGGGATGCCCTAGCCTCCTTCCTGGTCTTGCTCCTGACCAGCCCTGATCTGATACCTCTTCCCCCTTCCCCAGGGGGGACTGGGACAGGAGTGAGATTAAACCCACAAAAATAGACAGACAGGGGAAACCAAAACTCTGTCACAGCATCCGCTCACAAAGGTATAAGGTATAAAAGAGAAGGAGGGAAAAAAAGCGCATAGAGGAAACAACAAGACGATGGGTAAAGTAGTCTAGGACACAAAAACACACAGACCACTACAGTATAACCTATAGCTGGCATAGGTAGAAGATTTCATCCAGCTTAAGGCCGGAGTCACACTTGTGAGTGAATCGCACTAGTCTCTCATTTCATCACCTGGCATGGCCGCACACTCTCCTGACAGAAGTGGGTCGGCTGCATGTATTTCTAGGCAGCTGAGACGCTCGTGTCCGGAGAGTGTGCGGCTGTGCCGGATGATGCCAGGCTCACGCGAGTCACTTGCAAGTGTGAGTCCAGCCAAAATATTAGAGGAGCAGATGTTATTGGCTTCATCACAACATGTGATCAAAGGAGCCTACCAAGCAGGTTAACTCTTACTGGCTTGACTATGACTGAACACACAGCACGTCGATGAGTCTGCCTGTGTTGATCAGAGACACCAGAGAAACCATCAGGTGAAGTGTCAAAATCTGCAATGTGAAAAGAACCTAACACTGCAAAAATGAGGCAAAACACATTTTTTTACCCCTGTGTTTTTCATTCCAAGAGCTGCAGAAATTTCTGCATCCAAATACTGAACATATGCACATGTTAATAAATGTAAAGTAATGCACCTAGAACAGGATAATCCTATTGCTGCATATACATTAAATAGAAATAAACTCAGGACTACAGAACAAGAGAAGGACTTGGGGATTCTGGTTACAAGTAAGCTTAGCAGCAACACTCAGTGTCAAGCAGCAGCTGCAAAAGCAAACAAGATATTGTTTGTTTTTTCTTCATTGAATTGGTCGGTGGCTGACCCCACCTTGCTATGCACCCCAATTTGGGATGTATTCCACCTGTCTAGATTTTGTCGGTTGGTGTCTGTTCACATTCAGTCATCAGGCCCTGTCCACAGGCTATTTACTTCATGCAGCATTTGCTTGGACCTGTCCCGCCCACAGCCATGACTCAGTCATGGGTACAGGATTGAAATAGACCAGGTGAGTGCTGCTAAGAGCAGTTCTACTATTCATATGTGAGGCCGTATGGCACATTTTATAAAAATATTTTAGTGCAGGACTGCCCCAAATGAGATTTGCCGTGACGTGGCGGAGTAGCTCAAGAAATTGCAATTTTTTGCCAAAAATCTCAACATTTTTTATAATAAGTACAGTTTGGAATGTTTAGTGCTGTAGTGCACATTTGGTGCTGGCTTTTTGTTTTTTCTTCATTGAATTGGTCGGTGGCTGACCCCACCCTGCTATGCACCCCAATTTGGGATGTATTCCACCTGTCTAGATTTTGTCGGTTGGTGTCTGTTCACATTCAGTCATCAGGCCCTGTCCACAGGCTATTTACTTCATGCAGCATTTGCTTGGACCTGTCCCGCCCACAGCCATGACTCAGTCATGGGTACAGGATTGAAATAGACCAGGTGAGTGCTGCTAAGAGCAGTTCTACTATTCATATGTGAGGCCGTATGGCACATTTTATAAAAATATTTTAGTGTAGGACTGCCCCAAATGAGATTTGCCGTGACGTGGCGGAGTAGCTCAAGAAATTGCAATTTTTTGCCAAAAATCTCAACATTTTTTATAATAAGTACAGTTTGGAATTTTTAGTGCTGAAGTGCACATTTAGTGCTGGCTTTTTGTTTTTTCTTCATTGAATTGGTCGGTGGCTGACCCCCACCTTGCTATGCACCCCAATTTGGGATGTATTCCACCTGTCTAGATTTTGGCGGTTGGTGACTGTTCACATTCAGTCATCAGGCCCTGTCCACAGGCTATTTACGTCATGCAGCATTTGCTTGGACCTGTCCCGCCCACAGCCATGACTCAGTCATGGGTACGGGATTGAAATAGACCAGGTGAGTGCTGCTAAGAGCAGTTCTACTATTCATATGTGAGGCCGTATGGCACATTTTATAAAAATATTTTAGTGTAGGACTGCCCCAAATGAGATTTGCCGTGACGTGGCGGGGTAGCTCAAGAAATTGCAATTTTTTGCCAAAAATCTCAAAAATTTTTTATAATAAGTACAGTTTGAAATTTTTAGTGCTGAAGTGCACATTTAGTGCTGGCTTTTTGTTTTTTCTTCAAGATATTAGGGTGTATAAAAAGAGAGATTAGATCCTGTGATCCCAACGTATTGTTACCCCTCCATAAATCAGTTGTAAGGCAACATTTGGAATATGGGATCCAATTTTGGGCTCCAGATTTTAAAAAGGACATTCAGAAGTTAGAGTCAGTTCAAAGGTGGGCAACTAGACTATTACAAGGAATGGAAGGTCTCCCATATGATGAGAGGTTGAAAAAGTTGGATTTGTTTAGCTTAGAAAAAAGACGTCAGAGGAGATCTCATTTATATGTATAAATACATGTGTGGTGAATACAAAGGATTGACACATGACCTATTCCATTCAAAGACAATACTAAGGACCAGGGGGTATTCACTGTAAGTGGAAGAAAGGCAATTCCGGAAGCTAAATAGGAAAGGGTTCCTTACAGTTATGGCTTTCCACAGTCTGACTACTCTAACACAAGAGGTAGTAATGGTAGACTGGTAGACACTATAATAACTTTTATAAAAGTGTCATGGTTGTCTCTCTGTTGTAGAAACTAGTGACAGGTTCTGGGTCAGAACCTCTTTGCCTTGAGACCCAGAAGTTTAAATGTATTCTCTTTCCTTTGGGGAGGAAAGTGTTAATATCTTTTTTCACTGCCTGCAAGTATTCTCATCACCTTCTAATGTGTTTCCAGTTTGGACCACTCGTACTCCCTATATATACCCTCTGCCCCCATAGGGGGGTTGTTATTCACCCACTCATTTGAATACTTGGCCCAGAGGTGGAAGGAGCTGATGGAGCCCTCTTTGCAAGTTGATCTGTTGGCTGCAGTCTTGTTACTGACTGCAGCTGTTTGTTGTCATGTTTCCCTCTGTCTGTCTTTCCTTCCCTTGATGTCTTATTGGTGCTGTGGTGGGGCTAGCGTCCATCACCTGCCAACTCTCTGGCCAGGGTTATACAGGGCCTGCCAGGGAATTAGGTATCCTGTTCAGCAACAGGTGTGGAACCTGTATAGGCACTGGCAAGGAGAGAGGGTACAGTTGCAGGTGAGTGAAGGAGGTGTCCCATCTATCCCCTCACTAGCGCTAGGGCCCACCGTTGTTAAAGTGTCCCCAGTGTAGCCCTTATGTTGTAGTGTGTCGTGTCGTGCGCCATACTTCCATTGTCCCTACCGTGACAGCTGGATGATTTAGTGACAAAATGTATAATTGGTGAAGAAAGATTGAACTAGATGGACCTAGGTCTTTTTTCAACCTATGTAACTATGTAACATACTCTTACGGTAACGTAACAACCAGCTTTTCTTACTGCTTCTCTCAGTTTTTCACTGAACGTTGAGATAATTAGGAATAGCAGCAATTTGGCATGAAACTGTATGTGTGCAAATCACATATGAGCGGTCACATGACGAGTACTCAAACCGCTTCAGGAAGGGGGGGGCGCCAAACTTAATTCTTGCCCTGGGTGCTGGAAAGCCTAGATTCGCCTCTGACTTAGTATTGGCATATCACATAAATTTCCATTAAAATAAATGTAATTTTGTGGGTGTAATGTGAAAAAATGTTTCAAAAGTTCACAGGGTATAATTAGTTTTTCAAGTACTGTACAAGCATCGTAAGGAACTTATCCTGCTGAAAGCAAACACATCATCTTTTTTTTCCAAAACAACTGAAGTTTTTAGTACTCCCCCACACCTTCCTCAGGGAGACTTGCTCATATACTGGATTTATTATTAAAATGTACAAAAACAAAAATTGTTTTATGTGGCTTAAGTTTTGCTTTAAAAATGTGAGCCAACAAAATATATAGATATTACCTTGGACCTGTGTACTATTTCCACTAACAGAATAACAGTACACTTTTATTGTATAGACCGAATCGTAGATTTGAAGGCTAGCCATTACATAAAACCATACTATGTTTTCTTTAGGAAGCAAATATATGTGCTCATTAGAAAAGTGCTGAGAATTCTTGATGGTTGCTGTGATTTGCTTGTTCTATAACCGTATTGCTTTGAGTGTAACGTAGCAAATTTCATTTTACAGCTGCACCACACAGCAAAGTATTGTCTTGTAATGTATTGGAGTATATGACTTTACATGAAATATTGTACAGAGACAGCGAGTGCTGCTGTTGTAGTAAAAACACATTTCCACATAATTACCTAATTACTCAATGGCCTGATCGTGATTGTCCTTGAACAGAAGATTAATTTTATTTATGTAATTATGGAAATGTCATCTATGAAACACAAACTGTTTAGATGTGTAAAGCACTTTATTTTTCTAAGCCGAAGTGATGCCTTGCGCATTGTGTGGCAGTTATGTAAATTGTACAAACTGTAAAATGTGCAGCCGCTTCAGCAGTATTGGCGCTGGCCCTTGGTGACATTATTATATCACATAGTCCGCCACTGCTTCGCTCTCCCCTTCTACAGGCAAATCAGACATCCTGAGGAGACAAGAGCTGACACTCACCTCCGCTGGATATCTGATTTACCCGAAGGAGAAGAAAGCTAAACGGTGACTGTATAACTGCACGGATCATGTGAACTTGAGCCTTGGGATAGCCAACAATGCTGGCAATAAAGGTGAGTACATCCCTAATTGTGCCCAATTAGCCAGTTTCTCTCCCCTGGTGTCAAGTGATTCCTTAGTGTTACAACGTCTCAGGTGTGAATGGGGGCCACGTGTGTTAAATTTGGTGCTATCGCCCACACACACTCTCGTACTGGTCACTGGAAGTTCAACTTCAAATCTCATGGGAAAGAATTCTCTGAGGATCTGTAAAAAGAATTGTTGCTCTACATAAAAATGGCCTTGGCCAGTGATGGTGAACCTATGGCACGCATGCCAGCCGGGGCACGCAGAGCCCTTTCTGCCGGCACGTGCGCTGTCGCCTCATGCAGCTGCTTTGAACTGCTGGCGCGGTTGCGCTAGCAGTTCAAAGTTGTGTTGGAATGGAAAAGACATTTCTCCTCGCTCTGACACTCCTCTCCTAGGCCACAGGTCTGTTATCTAGGAGATGGCGGGAACATCAGTAAGCGGCGCCGACATAATGATGTCTTCTGGCTGCGCGGGAACTCAGGACCCAGCGGCGTGCAATGGTGGAGTGGGTGATAGAAGGTGAGTTCTTGTGTTTTTTTTTTAACTTGTGTGCAGCTGTGCCAAGGTCGAGGAAACATGCATGCCAGGATGGGGAAAACATGCATGCCAGGATGGGGGAAACATGCATATCAGGATGGGGGAAACATGCATGCCAGGATGGGGCAAACATGCATGCCAGGATGGAGGAAACATGCATGCCAGGATGGGGGAAACATGCATGCCAGGATGGGGGAAACATGCATGCCAGGATGGGGGAAACATGCATGCCAGGATGGGGAAAACATGCATGCCAGGATGGGGAAAACATGCATGCCAGGATGAGGGAAACAAACATGCCAGGATGGGGAAAACATGCATGCCAGGATGGGGGAAACATGCATGACAGGATGGGGTAAACATGCATGCCAGGATGGGGGAAACATGCATGCCAGGATGGGGGCAAACATGCATGCCAGGATGGGAAAACATGCATGCCAGGATGGAGGAAACATGCATGCCAGGATGGAGGAAACATGCATGCCAGGATGGGGGAAACATGCATGCCAGGATGGGGGAAACATGCATGCCAGGATGGGGGAAACATGCATGCCAGGATGAGGGAAACAAACATGCCAGGATGGGGAAAACGTGCATGCCAGGATGGGGAAAACATGCATGCCAGGGTGGGGAAAACATGCATGACACGATTGGGAAAAGTTGGAAAACATACATGCCAGAATGGGGAAAACATGTATGCCAGGATGGGGAAAACATACATGCCAGGATGGGGAAAGTATGCATGCCAGGATGGGGGAAACATGCATGCCAGCATGGGGAAAACATGCATGCCAGAATGGGCAAATCATACATTCCAGGATGGGGAAAACAAACATGCCAGGTTGGGGGAAAACAAACATGCCAGGATAGGGGAAAACAAACATGCCAGGATGAGGGAAAACAAACATGCCAGGATGGGGGAAAACATGCATGCTAGGATGGAGGAAAACATGCACGCCAGGATGGGGAAAACATGCATGCCAGGATGGGGGAAACAAACATACCAGGATGGGGAAAACATACATGCCAGGATGGGGAAAACATACATGCCAGGATGGGGAAAATATACATGCCAGGATGGGGGAAACAAACATGCCAAGATGGGGAAAACATACATGCCAAGATGGGGGAAACAAACATGCCAGGATGGGGAAAACATACATGCCAGGATGGGGAAAACATTCATGCCAGGATGGGGGAAACATACATGCCAGGATGGGAAAAAGATACATGTCAGGATGGGGGAAACAAGCATGCCAGGATGGTAAAAAGATACATGCCAGGATGGGTGAAACAAACATGCCAGGATGGGGAAAATATGTATGCCAGGACGGGGAAAGTATGCATGCCAGGATGGGGGAAACATGCATGCCAGGATGGGGGAAACATGCATGCCAGGATGGGGAAAACATTCACGCCAGGATGGGGGAAACATACATGCCAGGATGGGGAAAACATTCATGCCAGGATGGGGGAAACATACATGCCAGGATGGGAAAAAGATACATGCCAGGATGGGGGAAACAAACATGCCAGGATGGGGAAAATATGCATGCCAGAACGGGGAAAGTATGCATGCCAGGATGGGGGAAACATGCATGCCAGGATGGGGGAAACATGCATGCTAGGATGGGGGAAACATGCATGCCAGGATGGGGAAAACATACATGCCAGGATGGGGAAAACAAACATACCAGGATGTGGGAAAACAAACATGCCAGGATGGGGGAAAACAAACATGCCAGGATGACGTTCCTAGATGGACTATTTCACCCCGTGCAGTGCTCACATTCCTATCCCTGTCTTTCCCTGAACACCCTGTTTAACTGGCAGGGCAGCAGGTACACTAGTCCTCCTCTAGCTTAAAGACACAGGGGTGTGAAGACATACATGGGTAAAAGAAACAGTAATCATACAAATTGAAAAGAGGTATTTATAGCAGAGGTGAGTTGAAAAATTAAGGTGGTGTCACACACAGCGACGACGACAACGACGTCGCTGCTACGTCACCATTTTCTGTGATGTTGCAGCGACGTCCCGTCGCTATCGCTGTGTGTGACATCCAGCAACGAGCTGGCCCCTGCTGTGAGGTCGTTGCTCGTTGATGAATGTCCTGCTTCATTTTTTCGTCGTTGCTCTCCTGCTGTGAAGCACACATCGCTGTGTGTGACAGCGAGAGAGCGACGAAATGAAGCGAGCAGGGAGCAGGAGCCGGCGTCTGGCAGCTGCGGAAAGCTGTAACCACTGTAAACATCGGGTAACCAAGGGAAGACCTTTCCCTGGTTACCCAATATTTACCTTCGTTACCAGCCTCCGCCGCTCTCGCTGCTAGTGCCGGCTCCTGCTCTGTGCACATGTAGCTGCAGTACACATCAGGTAATTAACCCTATGTGTACTGTATCTAGGAGAGCAAGGAGCCAGCGCTAAGCAGTGTGCGCGGCTCCCTGCTCTCTGCAATGTGACATGTAGCTGCAGTACACATCAGGTTAATTAACCCGATGTGTACTGTAGCTAGGAGAGCAAGGAGCCAGCGCTAAGCAGTGTGCGCGGCTCCCTGCTCTCTGCACATGTAGCAACGTTATGATCACTGCTGCGTCGCTGTGTTTGACAGCTAAGCAGCGATCATAACAGCGACTTACAAGGTCGCTGTTACATCACAGAAAATGGTGACGTAACAGCAATGTCGTTGTCGCTGTCGCTATGTGTGAACCCAGCTTTAGAATAGTTGAGATAAGGCTTTAAATCCTGAGTTAGGAGACCAAACGAACTGCTTAACCATTGTAGCATTGGCTGAGTGTGTAGCCAGGCACTGTGATCTCCTGACACATGATAAAGAGAGGACCACTCTCCATTGTGGCCCCCCCATGACATCAGTATGACAGAGCTGCTGCCTGTATCAAGTGACAACAGCTTTATCTGCTGTAACTTAATGGAACACAGAGGAAAGGGGAAAATAAGAACCTCTGACCCAACAATTAACTTGCATAGTCCTTCACATTCCTACTTAATTACCCTGGTGTCCTCACTCCAGCTACACCGCTACTTGCTCTATGCCTTTTATCTCAGAATATTCTAATAAAGTATGTGAAAATAGGTTTATATAAACCCATCATACCTGAGTTGACTCTGGAGAAACATCTCTTTTTTTCCTGTGGTAAATTCCTCGGTTGCAGATATTTCCCAATGTTATCTTACACTGGTATATGATCAGTGGTTCTGTAGTGCTGGAAAACAGAATTATTTTTCTATAACAATTATATTTTTTAAAAAACTTACATCTAACTACTTCCTTCTATTAGCCAATTAGATCACAATTATAAAATCCCACTATTATTACTATGACCTTCTTTTCTTTGTATTGCTCCCAATACAAATAGTTTGACAACAAAATTTGTATGACTAAATGTAAATTGCTACTGTAGTTAGACCCATTTAGATGGCCATTTAGGGGGTGTTGTCTATGCTATATGGTTTCTCTCTTTCAAAGAGGTCCATTACGAATATTCAGAAGTAATAAGCTCATGTCCTATTGACTGATACATAACATATCTAAATTAAAATACTATAATGTTAAATATGCACATAAGAACATTATTACAAACAAGTTTACAATATCAAATACATTTTGTTAAATAAGTTTTCTAGGGTGTATTGATTCATCCAACACCCAGCAATCCCAATGATAAGCTGTTTTCAGCACCCAGCGCAGCCCCATGTACACATGGTACTGTGCTGAAACACCGCAGGCCTGTAAATGTAGTAGCAGATGTTCTCAGGTTCTACGAATCAACTCCTTTTGAAGTTAATAGGTGCTGATCTGAGAGTGACCACTACACAATGTATTGAGCCGTGTAGCTCCAGTTTTTCCACAGGTTCCATTTGTTGGCACCGGTACATCGACGATGTCCTACTGATCTGGCAAGGTACTACTTCAGAATTGGCTTTATTTATACAAACCCTTAATGAGAAATTTTTTCAGTCTTCACTTTACATACAATTCCACAATCCACAACTGCAGTATTGATTTTTTGGATATAAAGTTTTATGTCAGGGAGGACAGATCCATACAAATGGATCTTTATCATAAATAAACAGCAGTTAATTGGCTATTACATGCCTCCTTGGCACACATCCATCCTGTCATTTGGGTCGTCCTGAATTGGACAATTGTTAAAGACTCGATAGATCTGCTTTTCTGACCAAAAATTTGAAGTACAATCTTCAATCCGTAAAGAAAGATTTAAATACAGGGGCTACAGTGGTAGGAGTATAAAAAATGTCTGTTTGAGAGCCAAGGCCACACCAAGAGAACATCTCTTGATGCAGCCAATAAATAGGAAAAAGAATCAGAAAGACCATCAGTTTTATCTCCACCTCCAACTGTTAGTGGGATAGGATTTGCTCCAGTGTAAAAAACATTGGTCATTACTATTCACCGATACACTAGCAGCCCAACTACCCAGATCACCATGGATGATACCAAAAAAGGGTCAAAATGTAAAAGATCTGTTAGTAAAGTGCCAGTATGTGACAAAAATAAACCCACTTATTGATACCCAAGAAGAGAAACAGGACTGTCCCAACATTACCATATCCAAATTTTTTTAATCCTCTGATGGCCGAAAACAGTATCAAATTTAAGATTATATTTCATGCAATAGTACACATGCTGTGTACTACGCCACCTGCCTGTGTGTGATAATTTATGTGGGTCTCACATTACCGGAATTAAAACCTCAGATACATGAGCATATCAGAAACATTTTGGCAGCAAACGAACCAACTGATCTTTCCATGTTGAAAACTATAACATATTTTTTCTCACATCACAATTGTGATCCTCTTGGTTTAAATAACACGGGTATTGATAGAATCCACTGTGGCATTAGTGGTGGGATTTTGAATAAGTTGATGGCCCAAAGGGGATGTAAGTGGACTGTGATATTAAACATAATGCCACCATTCAGTTTGAATAAAAAATTAAGCTTTACCCCGTTTTTGTGAGGTTTTGTTATACCACTATGTTCCAGTTTTTTACTCATTCTGAATCCTCTTTTCTTTGCATTTTTAAATTTCTGTTTTTAATTTCTGATTTTTTTTGTTTGTCATTTTTGGTTATCATTATGCTGATATTTTCGGTCAATATGGATGATGCATCATCTTCGTTGGCTCAAGTGGGTGATCATTTTGTGTGAACATTCTTTAGTTAATGTTTACTATATTGTTGGAATTATTTCATTTAATATCTATATACATTTTATACCTACTGTCTGTGTTGTGTTTGGGGTTGTCATTTTCATTCACTAACATGAATCAGGTATATTGTTATTTATTATATATTTTACATGTATTTTATATATGCTTGCACTTGTACTATATCCTTTCTATATCTTAGTTGTATAAACATACTCTAGTGTGATATGTTCTCACATTTCAATGAAAATATCATTATGAATATACTGTATATGTTATTAGTGTTTATGATTAAGAGAATACATAAATGTTCTTGTTATTCTGTATATATCCTGTGATGTAATTCGTCATTGTCGCAGCACTTTACACCTTAATACTTTTGCATGCATCTTTTCTTTTGGTTCGTCACCTTCACTTACTACTTTCATAGTTTCTGTATCCCGTCCCCATTATTTTAACAGTCTGCATGGCAATGATAGTAGTTTTCCAATCATACTTTTTATGCCCGCCCCTTTATATGCTACAATAAAATGGCTGCCGTTGTACGCTAAGCCCTGCTTCATATCTATGCTGCAGTGGCCATCAGTGAAATCGTTGTCTGTATACACATGATATCAATGGGTCACATGTTACTCAGCTTGCACGCGGCGCAATAATTGTGACAGGTGGCTCTATACTATGGCGCCGGTCTCTGCGCTCATATGCCACCTGTTTGGCATTCCACATTAGGCATTATATATATATGTATATATATATATATATATATATATATATATATATATATATATATATATATATATATATATATATATATATGCACACAGTATATCTCTCTCTATATATATATATATATATATATATATATATATATACCTAACAGGACTACCATTAGTAACACCTCCCCTTGAGGAAGCATTTCAGCAAACCGTGCATCACAGTTGCTCCAGCAACATATGTTGTTGTTTTGTACACTGTGTACATCCAGGGGCAAGCAGAAGCCGCAAACAGCTGATTGGTGAGGGTGCTGGACCCCCACTGATCTGAATTTGAATAGAAAATCAGGAAGGCCTCACTCCCATTAAATGTTATAGGTGCTAGTTCCTACGGAGCAATTCACTGTGTTCCAATCCAAATATAGAAGGCAGACTGCAGACCAAATTACACATTTTGATGCTATCACAATCTTTCACATACTGATAGGATAACATATTTTAGAAGAAATCTATTCAAAATATACAAAATTGAAAAACAATTAAAAGGGGAAACAAATAATTGGAATCTTCATGATACCTGTACCAGTATGAAGGGTATTAGGCTTTAAACGTTGCTATCTACTCTTGTACCTATCATGGTGCAAATATTGGACATGACACATTTAAAGGAAATCTGTCACCAGGTTTTTACTACCTCATCAGAGAAAAGTGTAATGTAGGACAAGAGACCCTCATTCCAATGTATCACTTAGTTTACTGGGTGGACAGTTGTGATAGAAATCAGAGTTAATAGATGTAGCAAGCTCAGAAAGCTAACCCCATCCACATCACAGCTTTGTACGTACTGTACCATTGTATACTGACAGTAAAGGTACCGTCACACTAAACAACTTACCAGCGATCCCAACAACGATACAACCTGACAGGGATCGCTGGTAAGTTGCTAGGAGGTTGCTGGTGAGAGGTCACACAGTCAGACGCTCCAGCGATCCCACCAGCAACCTGACCTGGCAGGGATCGCTGGAGCATCGCTACACGGGTTGCTGGTGAGCTCACCAGCAACCAGTGACCAGCCCCCAGCCAGCAGCGACGCACTGAAGCGATGCTGCGCTTGGTAACTTAGGTAAATATCGGGTAACCAACCCGATATTTACCTTGGTTACCAGTGCACGCAGCTACACGTGCAGAGAGCAGGGAGCAGCGCACACTGAGCGCTGGCTCCCTGCTCTTCTAGTTACAGCACACATCAGGTTGATTACCCGATGTGTCCTGCAGTTACATGTGCACAGAGCAGGAGCCGGCACTGACAGTGAGAGCGGCGGAGGCTGGTAACGAAGGTAAACATCGGGTAACCAAGGACAGGGCTTCTTGGTTACCCGATGTTTACATTGGTTACCAGTGTCCGCAGAAGCCGGCTCCTGCTGCCTGCACATTTAGTTGTTGCTGTCTCGCTGTCACACACAGCGATCTGTGCTTCACAGCGGGAGAGCAACAACTAAAAAATGGCCCAGGCCATTCAGCAACAACCAGCGACTTCACAGCAGGGGCCGGGTTGTTGCTGGATGTCACACACAGCAACATCACTAGCAACATCGCTGCTACGTCACAAAAGTTGTTCGTTAGCAGCGATGTTGCTAGCGATGTTGCTTAGTGTGACGGGGCCAGGCCAAAAGCTAATGCTCTACCAGGATACAGCTAAACCCCCACTAATGTGAAAGCGTCACAGGTGCAGGAGAAGAGCATTAGCTTTTGGCCTGGGCGATGTACACACTACAGCCCAACTTGCTGTGAGTAATACTTAATTTTTGGAGGACATTGTCCTCTTTTTGTTGCTATTTTTATATTTAGTGTAGGGACCTACAGACATGAGGTCCCGTGACGAGGGTGTAGGCTTACGTTTTATGGCCATAAATACCAACAAAAACCTCATATTTTTTTGTTTGTACAGGATACAGCCAGGCCCCTTTCTGTTGGGCCTTGCATTGTAGAGTGTCTGTCCGTGCATGATACACAGTGGGGTACGGCTTGGCAGCCCGCCTGATCTAATAGAAGGGCGTCACCTAATAGGCTGCGGGTTTGTGACTGTGTCATCTGCATGTGAACAGCGCTCTATGCAAGCCACTTGTGTGCAGTTTTATTATCTAGCATTTGCCTCCCCTCCATTCCATGGAGGTGTGTGTGTGATCTGCTTCTCCTGCACCTGTGACGCTTCCACATTAGTGGGGGTTTAGCTGTATCCTGGTAGAGCATTAGCTTTTGGCCTGGGCGATGTACACACTACAGCCCAACTTGCTGTGAGTAATACTTAATTTTTGGAGGACATTGTCCTCTTTTTGTTGCTATTTTTATATTTAGTGTGACGGGGCCTTAGGCTGCTAATCAATGTTGTGGGTGGGGTTGGACCACATCTCACAAGGGATAATCTGCTGATAAAATACTTATTGTATTGTAACAACAGCACAAAACCTGATAAGTGAGACATCTCGGAAATCAGGGTCTCAGCCACTTCCTCATGCTGTCTTCAGACTACATAGCAAAAATCTGCAGACAGATTCCCTTTAATAAACTGTTTGAAGCATGAAAAAGTGCCATTTTTTATGCAGTTCATCCTCTCTTTTCTTCCTGGTATCGTAAGGACAGACGATCAATATCTTAGTCCTGGTTATCCTCTTGAATTAAATGCTTGCTGAAGTGAGAAAGTGCACATCTACTATACCAGTTATCAATTGTACATTTGGTGCCCTAGTAATATATGGATAGGATATGGAAATTAAAAAAGCACTGAATCTATTTATTGTATCAGTATAATCAGTCCATAAAGAAATATGAATTATTTTCCTTTCTTGAGGAAGTTTAGATTACAAATTTAAGACACAAAGAAGCAAATTGCTTTAGTGTGGATATCTGATCTTGCCCATTAACACTAGAAGTCCTAGAAATTTCGAGCTCCCCCTGAAGTCCCGAAAGAGAGTCAAATGACCCTTAAGGTGGTGTCACACACAGCGACGGCGACAATGACGTCGCTGCTACGTCACCATTTACTGTGACGTAGCAGCGACATCCCGTTGCTGTCGCTGTGTGTGACATCCAGAAACGAGCTGGCCCCTGCTGTGAGGTCGCCACTCATTGCTGAATGTCCTGCTTCATTTTTTGCTGGTTGCTCTCCCGCTGTGAAGCACACATCGCTGTGTGTGACAGCAAGAGAGCGACGAACTAAAGCGAGCAGGGAGCAGGGAGGCAGCTTCTGGCAGCCTGCGGTAAGGTGTAACCAAGGTAAACATCGGGTAACCAAGGGAAGCCCTTTCCTTGGTTACCCGATATTTACCTTCATTACCAGCGTCCGCTGCTCTCACGCTGCCTGCGCTGCCAGCTCCCTGCACGCCAGAGTACACATCGGGTAAATAAGCAAGGGTTTGCTTATTAACCCGATGTGTACTCTGGCGTGCAGGGAGCCAGCGCTAAGCGGTGTGCGCTGGTAACCAATGTAAATATCGGGTAACCAAGCCCTTGGTTAACCGATATTTACCTTAGTTACCAAGCACCGCTTCCACCCGTCGCTGCTGGCTGGGGGCTGGTCACTGGTTGCTGGTGAGATCTGCCTGTTTGACAGCTCACCTACGACCATGTAACGACGCAGCTGCGATCCTGATAAGGTCAGGTCGCCCGTCGTGATCACTGCTGCGTCGCTATGTGTGAACCCAGCATTAGTCCAAACTGAATAGAACTAACTAGAAACTAAATGGCTAAACTCAATGGAAAACAGCAACCTCCTGTGGTGCGACAGTAACGGCCTTAATTACAGAACAAAAGACGGTGATTATAGGATGTTAGCTAAAATCCTTCAGGTCATTCGACCCGTCTCTGGGTTCCAAAGGTAGAAATGTTAAATGACCCCTCTCTGGGACTTCTAGTGTTAAAGAGAAATCTAAAATTATCATCACTCCACCTAGACTGACAAAAGCTGGGTATTTTAATAAGGCTAGTCAAAACTATGAAAGATAATAAAAATCATCAATATAAAATCTTACAGCCTGTATGATACTCACAAAGAGGTAACTCAACATTTCAGCTGCAAATGGACTAAGAAATAAATGAGCTTCAAAGTACAAGTTCAAATATTAATACCGATATTATAGTTTTACTTTCAATATTGAAACTAAAATTGGAAATTAAAAAAAGAATGAAACTAATTGGGCACTTTGTGATAAGTAGCACTTTACCAAAGTAGTCAGGAAATCAAAGGAGCCTCCCATTTACGTTTTTTCCCTAAACCTTTGTAAATGTAGGTGTAGTGTAGTGTATTAATATACTCACCAATCGCCGTCTTCTCTGGTGTCCAGTGCCGTACTAGTCTTCTTATGAGTGACGGCAATTAAACTCTGCTCTCTGTGTGCCCCGCAAGTGGTTTTTATAATGCAAACATATGGCGCATCAGAACAAGACTCATTAGACTTAGATTGTAATAGTGGCTTCTGGCACACACGGTGTGATTCAGGCAGCCTGAATCACCATCTCATGTCTTAGAAGGGAACTGGTACAGCGCTGGATACCGGAGAAGATGTTGATTGGTGAGAATATTAACACATTGACCCTGCACCAACATTTGTACAGGTTAAGGGAGAAAAAATTAAGGAAGTGCTTCTTTAAGTTTTCTTTATAATTTATTTCTATAGCGCTGACATATTTCGCAGTACTTTACAATTCAGAGGGGACATGTACAGACAATAAAGACATTATAGAGCAGTGCTTTTTGTTTGTGGCGGTATGTGCCAGTACGGCGTACCGGAAAATCTGAATAGCACCTCTGGCTCTGTCCACATGGCTAATTTGTAAACTATACAAATTAGCCATGTGTGGAGCGGAGGCACAAGCCAGAGGTGTAGCTATGTGGGAGCTGGCGGGGCGCTGTCGGGCTGCCTGATGCGGCGGTGTGGATGTCTGCCGGGGTGGGAGCCGCTATTCTCTGAGCGTGGCTGTCACGCTGACAGCCGCACTCATAGAAAGTACAGCACGTGGCTCCCACTGCTCAATTGTCCTTGTATCTGTCAGATGCAAGGACAATTGAAGCGGTGATCCCTGGCGCTGACTTCCGGGTCAGTGCGACGGCTTTCATGTGATCAGGTCAGCTGATCAGACTGCTGATCCTGAAGCCAGCGCCGCAGCGCGGAGGCAGCAGGAAAACGCTGATAAGTGCTCCACTGTGGAACTCAAGACACGGAGGAGGAACATTATGGGGTGAGAGGGGAGTATTTATGAAACAGTATGGGGGAGAGAGGGTGAGGGAGGGAACTATCTATGGACACACTATGGTGGGGACAGAGGGTGGGGAATGGGAACCATCTGTGGACACACTATGGGGGGACAGGGTGTGGAGGGGCAAAATCTATAAACACAGTATGGGGTGGGGGAGGGAACTATCTGTGGATAGAGTATGGTGGGAAGAGAGGATGGGGAGGGGGAAGTACCTTTGGACACAGTATGGGGAGAGAGAGGATGAGGTTTCATGCATGGGGAGAGAGAGGATGAGGTTTCATGAATGGGGAGAGAGAGGATGAGGTTTCATGCATGGGGAAAGAGAGGATGAGGAGTGATGCATGGAAACAGAGAAGATGAGGGGTGATGCATGGGGACTGAGAGGATGAGGGGTGATGCATGTGGACAGAGGATGAGGGGTGATGCATGGGGACAGAGAGGATGAGGGGTGATGCATGGGGACAGAGAGGATGAGGGGTGATGCATGGGGACAGAGAGGATGAGGGGTGATGCATGGGGACAGAGAGGATGTGGAGCGAACAGGAAAGAAATTTTGAGGACACAGAATATAGAGTGACATGGTATGAGGAGCAAGTGGGCAGGATGGGGAGTTAGGTGGAAAAGAATATGGACACACAGGAGGTAGTGAGGAGACAGTAAGGGATGAGAAGAATGTGAGGGGCACAGAATAAAGACTGGGTACTGGAGGGGGGTGGTATGGAGAGGGGGCAGAATGGGAGGACAGTGTCAGGTTATAGCAAGGAGGAGGAGTGTGATGAAGGCACAGTATAAAGACTGGGCAGTATAAGGGGACACAGTGTAAAGGACACTGTAAACAGTAGGCTCAGTTTGGAAAGAGAAGGAATATGGAGGGCATGTACCATAAGAGGGACAGTGTGGGTCATATTTAGTGCAGAGAATACTGTGAGGGGCCATTATTTATTCTGGGGCACAGTGTAGGGCAGATATTTTTAAGTAGAAGTATTATAATCATTCTGCTACTTTTAGGGGCATCGTGTCGAGATGTGTTACAGAAGACCAGAGAAGATGGTGATCTGCAGAGACGAGATGTGAATGTGAAAAGTCATCATGGCGTCAGGACAAGATGAAGAATAGAAAGAAATGACTAGAGACAACATAATCTATAAGGTACCTGAATGTAAATATTTATTTGTGATACTGATAATGTCCCATCATTAGGCCTCGGTCCCACTTGCGCATTGCTTCTGATGTGAGCGCAATGGGACCCCCACTGATCAGCTGATTATGGTGCAGGTGTCCGGAAATGCTTATTTCTGGATCTGCTCCATCCTCTGATGGTGTCAGCGGCCGGGTACTGCACATCCGCCTCATTGATTTTAATAGGAGGCTGCTGCCACAATCAGAAGACAGAGCAGATCCAGAACTGAGCACTTCCGGCCACCACCAACACCTAGAGTAGGGAATCGGCAGGGTTGTCAGGTTCCGGAGCCTGACCCGTCAGACATTGGTGACCTATCCTAAGGAAAGGTCATTAATGTTAAAGTAGTGGACAATCTCTTTAATAAAGTCTTGTGCCGTCTAACAAGTTAAGGGTTACTATGTTTTTATTTATGTTGTTAGGAGCATTAAAGGGGTTGTCCAAATTTGTGATGAGTATGCAGTCACTCCTTGTGTCATTCTGTGACTGCAGCCTTCTGACTTCTCACAGTGCGTACACTGCACGCTGTCAGGATTCTCCGGTGCCGGCGGTGAGAGTGGGAGGTTATGAAGCTGCAAGAATGCGATTTACATAGATGTGGTCACGTGCTGAACAGACATGCTCAATGAAAATGAATTGACTGAGGCTGGACACATCAAATCAGAATGTGGCCAGAAGTATACAAATCTCATACTTGTGCTCACATGATCGTCCACACTCTCCACTGGCACCGGCACCCCCCCCGCTCCTGAATCTCAGCGGGCCGCGCCTGACAGCACCCAAACACCCCCCCCCCGCTCCTCGCCTCAGAGATGCGTGCCGGCATATATTTTTTATACAAAAAAAGCACTGTTATAGAGTAACACATAGCTCTACAAGAAACAAAAGAAGTGAGGGCTCTGCTCACAATTTACAATCTATGGGGAAATAGACTAGACACAAAAGGTGAATAGTGCTTGTAGTGTATGGGTCAGTCATCAATGTAATAAATGGAGGTGTTCAAATAATGCTGCAGAAATCGGTCATCAGCCAGTATGTGTATGAGAGTGCTTTTGATTGAATGAAGGGTGTGGATTTTGAGGAAAAGTTAGTGTACCGCCCCGCGGCCTCGGCCGCCGAGCCGCTCGGATCCGTGCTCGTGTACTGCGGGTGGTGGCTCGAGCCTCTCACGGACCCGGGGGTCACGTCGCTCTGCAAGGGGGGTAGTGGCAGTGCACGCAGGGGTTTGGTGGAATAGGTAAAGTTCGTGACGCCCCCTACCGGTTGTGGTGATTGTATGGTGGACACCACCACTGCCGTTGACGAGGCCTCCCGGGGACGGTGTTATGCAGCTCGATGTTAACCCCTCCGTGGGCAGGGGGCGGTGGTCCCGGGGGCCCGCGGGAAGGTGCTGAGGCGAGGGAGCGTGTGCGTACTGGACGCGGGTGCGGTGCAGTGTGGTGCGCGGCCCGAAGGCACTGGTGTACTCACTCTGACACAAGATACAGGAGTCTCTGGTGAACCAAACGGCAGAATGGACGGGGCCCGCAGCCGGCTGCAGTGTTCTCCATGGACGGGTTGGTGATGGCTGTTGTTTCCCTGCACCTATGTTGTGTGTATGTTGACTCCTGTGCCTGGACACTGGTAGTCCGCTCCCCGGCGTGTAAGTGTCATAGGAGCCCATTTGCCCGAAGACGCTGGCCCTTTGGATCTCTTGCCTTTGGCGGTGGCACTTATCCTGGGATGGTTGGGCTGTTGCCTTCAATCGAGACTTGGGTGGGTAGGAACCCCTGAGGTCCAGACCGCAATCAGTGAATTTGACTATCGGGGCGGCTGCAAGCCTAGTCGGGGTCTGAGTACCCTGCCTGGTGTTTGGCTTCCAATCGGCTCCCCGGTTCAGTACCGGCGGGCTACCGCCTGACCCCGGTCCTACGGTTCCACCGACCGTACTCCCAACTCCTGCAGATGGCCACCACCGTCTGCCGACCTTCCTGGAGGTGCCTGGGCTCCGACCCAGACACCAAGCAGTTCCACTGGCAGGCCTGGTCTCAGGTCCGCCGGTGCGTGTCTTTTCTCCTCTCCTCCCTCTACTCAACTCCTTACTCTAACTTCTTCTTACTTACTGCTGTGTTTTCCCACCTCCAGGCCTGTGAACTCCTCGGTGGGCGGAGCCAACCGCCTGGCTCTGTCCCACCTGGTGGGGACATCAAACCTGGAGGGTGGCAACAAGGATTTCTGTGTTACTGGTGTCACCTGTCCGGGGAAGGGGTGTTTGTGGTGCTGTGTTTGTGACTACCTGGCTAGTCCAGGGCGTCACATTAGGAAGTTGTAGAGACTGGATTTGGGAGATTTCGATTACAGTGGATGTTAGTCCTAGGTCATTAGAAGGAACCTGTCAGGTCCCATATGCGTTCTGACCAACAAGCAGGGTGATGTGTGGCCTAGAAACCCCTTCTTACCAATCCCTGTGTTGTAATATTGTGTAATCTAATATATAAAGCTGAGTGTATGTGTGTGTGTGTATGTATGTATGTATGTATGTATGTATGTGTGCATGTGTGCATGTGTGCATGTGTGTGTGTGTGCGTGTGTGTGTCCACTAAAGGAATCTGCACCGTCGCATTTAGAATAACAAAATTATGCACAGACACCCCATTTGACTCAGGGAACGTCATAGACTATGTTTTGATGGGAAAATTTAACCCTGCGCTTTACAGTTGTTCACCAAAAAACCTGCCTCCATTAAAGTCAATGGAGCTGTGAACTATAGGTTATTAATAGCAGCTGTGATTGGATGCTATAGGAACAAACTAAATTGTTAGTATAAGAAGCTTATGTGTGAGGTAATATGATGTCATGGGGAGATGGATAGAGAGCGAGACAGAAACAGACAGACACAGAGAAAGAGGCAGACAGGGTATCGGCTATTACGCTGCATGACAATGCGCCCCTAGTAACATATATAGCTATACAAGCTTGAATGAATGATAACTCCTCCCTGGTGATGAGCTTTTACCAATGAACTTTCCAAACACGTAGCGATCGGAGATGACGTGGACTTCACTTGGTAACGAGTCCTTGACTACACATCTTATGCAGCGATTGGATAGCGTGCTTTCTTTACCTGGCAACGAGTCCTTAACTACATGCATCGCTAGAATCATTCATAGGATATGACGTTACCGACAGCAGTGTTCTGTGGGAATTCAACGTGGAGGCGTCACTATATGGACATTTTCTATTGGATATCGGCACTATATAGAGGGACTCTGTTTAACCGTACCTCACTCCTGGAAAAAGCGCTACACAGTGCGAAACGTGCGTCGGAGAGGGTGTGGGACGCTTACTTGTATTCTGTGATATCCCGTAGGTATAAGAGTTGGTACTTTGTTGTTGTTATATTTTTATGAATTTTGCACTTAATAACACTTTTGTGTTACCATATACATATTTATAACTATATTTATATTAGCATTGTCTCTTATACAGGGTAATATTGATAATATTAGTAATCATGTGCAGATTATGGTGTTCCCAACATTATGGTTAGATTGATAATTTTAACCCCTTCTGTGGGGCTTGCCTCCTTGAGACATCCTGTCTATGTTTTTAAATTTTAGAATCAATAAAGATATTCTTTTATATTGACTTTTTCTTCTTGCTTTCTTTATATGGATGAAAGATGTAGTATTTAAAATCCTTCAATAGATCCTCATAGGCACATGGAGTGGCGATATGATAAAAAAAACACTATTTGTACATTATTCAGTAAACTACTTTCCTCCCACGCAGCAGACTGAACATAGTAAATGTTACGTGCAGAAGAGCAGTAACCATAATTCCTAACAATTGCTCCGAGAAAGGGGTGAGCTGGCAGTTGGGTCAAGGGCTCTCTTGAGTGTTTTTCCACAGAGGCTTGTAAAGCTCAGATCAAAGCAAGGGATTGGGCTGTATGTGTCTCTATGCAGAAGTGATGGGGATTTAAATGGGAAAACAAGTAGATTACACTGTGTCAAGGGAAGGAAAAAATCAGAGTAATGGTACAATAAAAAGGGATTACAGCAAAGGACAACAGGAGCGAAAATGTTGCGTTATTCAGTGGATTACAAGTGGCATAATGTATTAATCAATCCCAATTTATTAGGGAACACCATTATTTTAACAGTTCACTTGTTTCTCTATTGTCACTGGACTTTCAGGTTAAATGCTATTAACAATAAAAAATAGCCTAAAATGGAAATAAAGCCCAAATAATTGTGCGCGATGCTACAAGCATGTGTATCAAAACTCAGATTGATTAATACATAATACCTATTTTAAAAATTATACTATATGTCTAGAAATATATAGAGACCTGATGGTCAAATCTATATGAGCTATATATGCCAGGAAAAGCTCCCCATGTGTATGTTAAGTGGAGGCTCTGATGGATGCTTATAGGTAATCTGTCAGAATGATCCACCTCCTACTAATTGTTTATATGATCATATGGTTCTCTAAAATGTAGTGTCATCCAAACCTTTACTCCCTGCCCAGCCTCACTTTCCTCTGCCTGACAGCTCATAGGCTTCATTGTCAACCTAGCAAGTAAGAGTTTGGATAACTTCATATTTCACAGAGCAATATGACCATGTAATAACTTTCTTTTAACAGTTGGCGTCCAGCAACCAAAAACCTCCATGCTCATAAGGTACCCTTTTAATGTCTTTACTGGATCCTGCAGTATAGAAAAGCATACTCTACTTTGCTATCCTTTCAATTTTTTTCTATTGTTATACTCAACTGGTACAGCTAGATGGAAGCAAAAAATACATTTGGCATTAGAGCCCTATTAAAACGAACAAAAGTTTAAAGTGGACCACAAATGCTCTCATATTGCACCATCCCACGCAAACATTTAGGTTACATTTACAGGCGCCAAGTTTAGACCATTAAACAAGTGCGATCGACAATATTGAAGTAATTCAGCGCTCGTTTCCCGACCTCTTTACACAGAATGAGGAAGAATGATGGACACAGAACGATCACTAGTAGATCAATCAGCCCCCATACAGTATCATGTTATCAGCAATACTTCTGCAGATTAAAATGCCCATTTCTTAAGGTACCGTCACACATAACGAGATCGCTAGATCTGAGTCACGGTTTCTTTGACGCAGTAGCGATCCCGTTAGCGATCTCGTTATGTGTGACACTTCCCAGCGATCAGGCCCCGGCTGTGAGATCTCTAGTCGTTGCAGAATGGTCCAGGCCATTTTCTTCAAAGGCGATGTCCTGCTGGGCAGGACGCATCGCTGTGTTTGACGCTGTGTGACAGGGTCACAGTGACTGCTGAGATCGTTATACAGGTCGCTACTACGACCTGTATTGTTCCTGCATCGCTGGTAAGATCTGACTGTGTGACATCTTACCAGCGACTTCCCAGCGACTTACCTGCGATCCCTATCAGGTTGCATCGTTTTCGGGATTGCTGGTAAGTCGTTGTGTGTGACTGGACCTTTAGTTACTTGTAATCTAGCCTGCTTAACTGCAGATGCACTTGTAACTGATCTGGAGGCACTTGATGTTACTGTGACAATGATGAATTGCATTAAATGAAAGTGTTGTCATAGGTAGAGCAGAGGAGATAGATGTCCTGCAGACATGGCGTCTGAGACATAGTTTTCTATTGCTAGTCCAGGAATCAGTGAACTACAGGGATAAGGAAAGCAAATGTGTGCACTAGTAAACCATAGTATTGTAAGACAAAGGTATAAATAACCAGCAGAAAGACAATGAAAAGTGCATATAAATGAATGGAGAAAACAGTCTGCAGCTACAGATACAATCCTCCTACTCAATACTGTCTTTCAGGGATGATGTCTCTGTGGAACCTGATGAACCCAATTAGCAGTCAGTGGGGTTTGTAGGACACTGCTATTGACTGTCATGAGACGGATCTGGCACTGTATTGCAATTTCAGTTTACAATGGAACCCACAATGTAGTTGTGTATGGCGCGCATTGTTATCTATAGCAATGTTTCTTCGACTGGTATTGTATTGCCTTAATTTTACTATTTACAATGTTTAGAAAATACCAGAGAAAGACTGAACTGACCATCTACCCAGACTTCAGTAGTATAATGTGATTTTAGCATATGTATCTCCCCAGGACTTACATGGAAAGTATAAGCATTACTTTTGTATTTGGAGTAGTCTCAGTGCCAATTTAAACTTTTTCTTATTTTTACTCTTTTATTATGATATGAAAGAGCACTAACAGAACATTGATTATAATGATGATTTTGTATGATGGAATTTATCAAAGTCTCACATTTTCTGTCTGTCTGTTATTTTTAGTTGAGTTCATATGAGGCTAGTCACTACTCACAGGCTACCCATGAGAAACCTTGATAATGGAACAAAATGAGGCTGTTTACTGAGTTAGTCAACAACCACCCAAATCAGTTTTCCCACCAGAAAAAGGCATCCGTCATTATATCCATAGACAAATGAGTCCATGGTCTTTTTGGAATTGGTAATGGAGATCATTCCCCGGCCGGCCAGTTATAAAAGACTTTAGGGCTTGCACAAGTTTCACAGCAGCATATACATTTTTTAATATCATTAAACATGGATGGCCACCAAAATAGTTTAGCAATAGCTTTCAGCTTAGCTGTGAGCCCATAGTGACCAATTAAGACAGAATTATTAAACTCCTGCAACATACGTAATCTCAGGTACACAGGAACAAATAATTTGGACCTGGATTAGTGTAAGGAAGCAACTAGCGGACTTAATGAATCTCTGTTTCCAACTCCGAGGATACCATAGACACCACAATACCCTGAGGAGAAATGGAGGAAAGAGGTTCTGGAAGAGAAACTGAATCAAGGCTGCTTGACAAAGTGTCAGCTCTCACATTCTTGAACCCCCCGCCTGAACATGATAGAAAAATTGATTCTAGAGAAAATCAAGGACCATCTGTCTTGGCCTGTCTTGGAGTCAAGTTAGATTTTTATGATCTGTCACAACCAGGACTTGATGAATAGATCCCTGAAAAAATGTCTCCATTCTTCAAAGGCTAGTTTGACAGCGAGCAACTCTCGAGTCCCAACATCATAATTTTTGTCAGCAGACAAAAATTTCCTAGGGAAAAATGCACATGGCCTCAAGTTGTTCATCATCTTGGGACCTTGAAACAGCCCCTGATTTCTGAAGCATGCACTTCCACAAAGAATGGCTTCTGGAGATCAAGTTGGATTAAAACTGGAGCAGACCTAAAACACTTTTTTAACTTATTAAAGGCCTTAACGGCATCCAGCGACCAAACCCTAAGATCTGCTCCCTTATGAGTGAGATCAGAAGAAGTTCGATGATTTGAGAAAAAACCCTAATAAATTTTCTTAAATAACTGGCGAATCCTAGAAAGCATTGCAATACTTTAAAGTCCCAAGGTTGAACCCAATCAATTATGTCCTATACCTTCCCAGAATCCATCTTAAACCCTTCAGCTGATACAATGAACCGCAGGAACAATATTTCTTGCACAGAAAAAGTATGTTTCTCCAATTTAGCAAACAAATAATTTTCTGTAAGCTTTTCTAAATCCAACAGACATGTTCATAGTTTGAATACAGATGAGGCGAAAAAATTTTTTTATATCAAGATATACTGCAATGAACCTTCCAATACAATCAAAAAATATATCATTCATAAAGTTTTGAAAAATTGGTCATGCATTGGTTAACCCAAAAGGAATGACAAGATTTTCAAATAGACCCTTAGACGTTAAAAATATCTTCACTCATCACCCTTTAAGATGTGTATCAAATTATAAACCCCTCGAAGATGAAGTTTAGAAAACCATTTAGCCCCTGTAAGCTGATTATATATGTCAGGAATAAGTGGAAGTGGGTAATTATTCTTAACCATCATTTTGTTTTATTCATGCAAATCGAGACAAGGACGGAGACCCTCATCTTTTTTTTTACCATAGAAAAATCCAGCAGCTACAGGCGAGGAGAAAAGACAGATATGACACCTTCCGTAAACTTTGGCTTACATATTTTTTCATGGCGCCATGTTCAGGACTTGAACTTTCGCTAATTTGGCATTAGAGATAAGATTGATAGCAGAGTCATAAGGATGATGAGGAGGTAATATCTCTGCCTTTTTTTTGGAGAACACATTTCCAAAGTCTTTCAGGTACCACAGCAGACCCTCCAGATTAGCGGAGAAAACTGATACAGAACTAAGACATCTCTTTTATCAATTGGGGCTCCATTTAGCAATATAGCAATATCCTTTTGACGCTAACCAATGACAGTATTGTGAATACGCTAACATGGAATTACCAATACCAACCCTGCAGGTAAGTAATCCAATACATAGCAGGAGATGGACTTAAGCGGGCTTTACACGCTACGACATCGCTAGCAATTGCTAGCGATATCGAGCATGTAAGCACCCGCCCCCGTCGTGTGTGCAATATCGTGTGTTCGCTGCCGTAGTGAACATTATCGCTACAGCAGCGTCACATGCACTTACCTGGTCGGCGTCGTCGCTGTGATTGCCAAACAATCCCTCCCTCAAGGGGGAGGGACGTTCGGCATCCCAGCAACGTCACTGCGACGTCACTAAGCGGCTGGCCAATCAAAGCGAAGGGGCGGAGATGAGCGGGACATAAAATCTCGCCCACCTCCTTCCTTCCACATTGCGGCCGGCAGCAGGTAAGGAGACGTTCCTCGCTCCTGCGGTGTCACACACAGCGATGTGTGCTGCCGCAGGAGCGACGAACAACATTGATAATCCACCATTACCGATTTTTGTTTTTGGGACGACCTTTCCATGGTGAACGATTTTCACCATTTTTGAGGTCACTTAAGGTCGCTGGTAAGTGTCACACCCTGCGATATCGTTAATGACGCCGGATGTGCGTCACTAACAACGTGACCCCGACGATAAAACATTAACGATATCGTAGCGTGTAAAGCCCCCTTTAGAGTGAATAATTCCAGCTGGACAGGGTACTGGAGTGTCCTGTCAATGGCAATAATTTGAAAAGGTCCTTCCAACATAACTGCCCCTAATCCTAGTCTCAGAACCAGTCCTAAATTAATAAAGTTAGAATCTGTGTGCACTGGAAAATTTGCTTTCCTTAAGAAAAATCCGCACCCTCTGGCAAAATTCCGCACCCACGGCAAAAAACGAGGTAAAAACGCAGCCGGAATCTTCATGCAGTTTTACCGCGGTTTGTTGCGGTTTTGGTGTGTTTTTTCTGCGGGTTAGTGGCTGTGATTTTTTACCATTATCAATGGCAAAAACGCAGGTACCTGTGGAAAAGAAGTGACATGCTACTTCTTTTTTGCTGCAGTAAAGCTGCAGAAATTCTGCAGCAAAATCTATAGAAAAAAAACGCAGTCTGCGCACAGCATTTTGAATTTCCCATAGATTTTGCAGGGGAAAGCCTGCAGAAAGGTTATGAACGAAAACCGCACCTTTTCTGCAGCAAAAACCGCAGCAAAAAAATTTACATTTTTTAAAAAAGCCGCATGTGGTTCCTCCTATTTTTATATACAGCCAAGATAAGCGCACAGCTGGGGCTGCATCCTGTAGCCGTGGGCGTCACCTGTGCTGGTATCAATAGATGGGGGAAACCTATGCTAGTTTTATTTATTTTATACCACGATATAGACTCACCAACCAATCACAGACGCTGTCTGGGGGCGGCGTCTGACTGCAACCAGAGACACTGATGGGCGGGAAAGCAGTGAATATGGATGAGAGATAATCAGCGGCCATGGAAGTACAGCCATGGGAGCAGTTAGAGCGATGGGAAGACTTGGCAAGTATGTTCTGCTTTAACCCATTTGCTTACTTTTTTTTTACAGTGATTTCCCTGGCCAATCACAGCCATGCGAATACTTTACATGGCTGGGATGAGGCTGGGAATGGGTTATCTGCAAATGAACACTTACATTGCTGACTTTTGAGCAAAATGTTCGGTAAGCCGAGTCCGAATGAATCGGCCAAGGATCGTACCGTATTTGAAATTGGCAAACGCAAACCGAACAGTTTTGTTTATCTCTAGCCAAGACTCTCTGTCACTCATCATGCCTTTCCCAAATCCTGCGATTCTAAACTGGTCTTTCTCCCCTGAAAATCTGTCAGGGAGGACCATTACTGGTTTGGGAGATGTCAACTGCAAATCAGAAGATATCAGTGTGCCAGCAGCAGAGGGCTCTGAGAAACACCCATTGTGCTAGAAAACAGATACTGCACAACTAGGACAGCAAAGTTTCTAGTACATGGTGCTGCCTTGCTAGAATCTGAACCACATGGGTTAGACTGGTCCCTTGATCACAAAGCGTACAAATAAGATCCATACTGGTGGCAAGGAGAAAATAAATGTCAGGTCAGTTGTAAAGTGACGCTAATCACTATTCACGGGCTAGCCATGAGGATGGGTATTCTAGAGGTCCGGGGTAAAATACCAAGAAGGCTCATCATATACTAACTGGTAATGCAAAGGCATAGTCAGGTCATAGTTATAGGTCAGAATTCCAGGAAGGTTGTGGAAAAAGACAAAGGAGCTAGGCAAACTGATAGAAGAAAGTTCCAAAGACAGGTAACAATAGATTGGATAGCGGAGCTGTCACTCACTGTGTCCAGATGTGACGCCCTGGCCAGCCAGGTAGTCACAGATAGGGCCCCGCATTACACCGTTCCCTAACAAGATGACAGCAGCCAAACATATAAAACCCTAGTCACCCCCCTCAGTGCTTGATGGACAGACCAGGGGGCGGAACCAGGCGGTTGGAAGACGGCCACCAAGGAGTCTCAGACAGCCTGGGGTGGGAAAGTTTAGTCTAGTCATAAACTTCAAGTTTAGAGGTCAAGAGGAGAGGTGTGTGGGCTGGAGCTGTGTGCAGCTCCAGCAAAGGAAAGACCCAAACTGAACCAGTGCCAGGGTAGGAGCCCTGGTACAGCTGGCTAGGAGGCAGACGGCGGTCTCCGTCTGCAGGAGCTGGGAAGATGGCTCGGTGGAACCGAGGTGGACCGGGACAAGGTAGTGGCCCGCCGGTACCGACCCGGGGAACCGACTCGGAAACCGGAGCACAAAGGGGGTACTCAGACCCTGAAGCTAGGTCCAGAAGCTATTGGGGGCTAGCTAATTAACTGATTGCGGCCAGGACTAGAGGTCCTGTCTCACCCAAAGTCCCGACTGAAGGCAACAGCCCAACAAGGAAGATAGAAAGCCACCGCCACGGCACAGAGATCCCACGGGCCAGCGTCTGCGGGCCAGCGTCTGCGGGCAAAGGGCTCCTCATGCAACCAAAAGCCGGGAGCGGACCCCTGAAGTTGCAAGCGCAGGTAGTCAACCATCACAAACAGGTGCAGGAGAAAGACAGAGACCACCAACCAGGTAAGGAACCAGACTGCAGCCGCCTGTGGGCACCGACCACCATCACCTTGGTTTACCAGAGACTCGTGTGTTTACTAATCGTGAGTACATCAGTGCCCACCAGCTGCCCATCTCCCTGCTCCGCCAAACACCCACAACGGGTCCCGGGGCCACCATCCCTGACCACGGAGGGGTTAACAACTTGATGCGCAACATCTCCCCCGGGTGCCCTGTAACTGCAGCAGTGGTGTCTACCTTCACCACATTCTGTGGGTGGCGCCACGAACTTAAACACTGCTCCGGCCGTACACATACGTCCCCAAACCACGTGACCGCAGGACCCCCGGGCCACCCACTGAAGGTCCGTATCCGAGTGGCTCGGCTGCCGAGCACGGGGCGGTACACAGACACACCGCTACTAGGAATTTTAACAGTTAAACACTTACTGTAGTTTTCATTTTATAAGACACACTGGACTATAAGATGTACCCCTAATTTAGAGAAGGAAAATAGGAAAAAATAATTTTTAATGTTAAAATAAGGGTCCGTCTTGTAATCCTAGTGAGTCTTCTAATAGCTCACCAGGGGGGAGTAGTGGTGAGGGAGCTGCTCAGAAAGGTCCAGGAGGCAGGGTCGGCGATGCTGCGGGCTCAGAGGAGGGGGTTTTGTTTCTCAGGAGGGTCAGCAATACTGCGAGTTTGAAGTGTCGCGGCGGGCGCCATTGGTCTGCCGGCGAGCTGCGGGGGTGTCACTGCAGTGGAGCGGCTCAGGAGGGTCACAAGACAGGGTGTCGCCGTGGCCGGTGACAGTGAACTGACTGCGGGTTCCATTGAGTAACCCGCGGTTGACGAGATGGACTTCAAGAAAATGACCATGGAGGTGATGTGTGCGAAGATAGGACTCCGTGGCCATCTTCTTGAAGTCCATCACGTCAACTGCGGGTGATTCAATGGAGCCCGCAGTCAGATCACTGGCACCGGCCGCAGTGATACCCCATCCTGTGACCCTTCTAAGCTGCACCACTGAAGTGACACCCCCTCCTTCGAGCCCTCAGTATCGCTAACCTTGCCTCCTATAATCCTGCTTCACTACCACCTCCCCCGGTAAGTCATATTCGGATTATAAGACACACCCCCATTTTACCCCCAGTTTTGGGAGAGAAAAAGTGCATCTTATAATCCGGAAAATACGGTACTTTATTATTTATATATTCTGCAATAATAATTTTACTAATTTCCATAGCTGTAGTTTTCATTTTATTTCTTCCATGATAAAACTAGTTTAAATAGCACCTTCTTAATGTATAAGAGGACCTTTCACTACATTTTTAATGTTGAACTGGACAATGTACAGTGACTTAAAAGTATTCATATCCAGTGAACACGTTTTTTCATGTTACATCTAAAACCATATGTATTTATTTGGGATTTTATGTAATATACCAACATTAGATTGCATATTTATGAAGTGTAAAAGAAATGAAACATGGTTTTCTAAATATTTTAAAAATATAAATCTGAAAATTGTGAGGTGCATTTATATTCTGCCCATCTGAGTCAATACTTTGAAGGCCCACCATTCACTGAAATTACTACAGCAAGTCTTTTGGTGTATATCTTTCTAAAAGGGTGACCTACGGTCATTACTCCCCTGAAGATATCATTGGTTGCATTGCAAATGTGTATTTTATGTGTAGAGTAAGTAATATGTGTAAGTTTTCCTGTGGGTTATGTCGCAGTCCTGCCAGCTACCGCTAGATGGCACTGGACTCTGAATGCTAGGAGAGAGTCTCAGATAAGGTACAGTGGCAGGACTGACAGTGTAAGTGAGAAAGGCCCGGCCCACAGTGAAGGGGATAAAGTGGGTAGGATTTCCTGGTTTTAGTTAGTGTTAGGGATGGAGTGAAGAATGTAGTAGAGTGGTGTGGTGGGAGAGAAAAAGGCAGAAGTTGGGGCAGGAGGAAGACAGAAGCAGGTGACTTGAAGCAGTCTGTATCAGAGCGGTGACCTGGAAGTGGTGAGAGTACTCAAGAACAGCACCCCTGTGGCAAGCAGGAAAGAGTGCTGTTATTGTAAAGGCCTTAAGGGGGCTTTACACGCTACGATATCGTCAATGTTTTATTGTCGGGGTCACGTCGTTAGTGACGCACATCCGGCATCATTAAAGATATCGCAGCGTGTGACACTTATGTGCGATCTAAAACGATAGCAAAAGCGGACCAAATCGTTTGCCGCGTAGAGGTCATCCTAAAACAACAAATCGTTTACCTCTCATTAGCGATGTTGTTCCTCGTTCCTGCGGCAGCACACATTGCTGTGTGTGACACCGCAGGAGCGAGGAACATCTCCTTACCTGCCTCCACCGGCTATGTGGAAGGAAGGAGGTGGGCGGGATGTTACATCCCGCTCATCTTCGCCCCTCTGCTTCTATTGGATGCCTGCCGTGTGACGTCGCTGTGACGCCGCACGACCAGCCCCCTTAGAAAGGAGGCGGTTCACCGGCCAGAGCGACGTCGCAGGGCAGGTAAGCCGTGTGACGGGGGTGCGCGATTTTTTGTGTGACGGGCAGCGATATGTCCGTGTTGCACAAACGATGGGGGCGGGTACGCATGCTAGCGATATCGGTACCAATATCGCTATCATGTAAAGCCCCCTTTAGTCTTCGAATAGGCACCGTCACTGGGGGATTAGGATCCTCGGATGCAACCCGGTGTAAAATAGCCTCTCAGTGAATAGTGAAGTGCCTAGACCTGAAGTAAAGAAACTCTCATGCTCCATGGTAGCCGGTGGGACTCTGAGTACAGCCATTATGGGATGAGCCGTATTGTACTGTGAAACCAAGCCTATATAGCTTATGTGTCTCTCTGCTGGAGATGTATGTTGGTATGCGGAAACTGTTTGCAGTAAAATTCAAGTGTTTTACAGCTGGCCCAAGTGTGTGTTTTAGTCCTATGACAGAAAATCTGCGACATGTGCCCTGAACCAGCAGCAGAGGGCTGACAGCCCAGACGTACCTTGGCCCTCAGGTAACCACACCACACTGACTCCACCGCACACTCCATTCCTAGTTTATGTAGCATGCCAGGCGGGTGCTGGACTACATCCCTTGCCCCCAGCTACCACCCAGCCTCTCGTTCCATTTCTACCAGCTTTGCCCATCTAGAGGCTGAAATTTACGCCCATTTCTCTTTGTACACTAGCTCTAGCTTTGTGTAATTGGAGGGAGAGCATCTATGAACAGCAATTTTCAAGTCTTGCCACAAATTCTCAATAAGATTTATATCTGAACTTTCTTGGGGCCATTCAAACACATGAATATGCTTTGATCTAAACCATTCCACTCTGGCTCTGGCAGTATGTTTAGGGTCATTGTCCTGCTGGAAGGTGAACCTATGCCCCGGTCTCAAGTCTTTTGCAGCCTCTAACAGGTTTTCCTACAGGATTGCCCTATAATTAGCTGCATCGGTCTCCCATCAACTCTGACCAGCTGGCCTGCGCAAAAAAAGCATCTCTACATCATGATGCTACCACCATGTTTGACAGTGGGGATGGAGTTTTAAGGGTGATATGCTGTGTTAGTTTTTCGCCACAGTGTTTTGCATTTAGCCCAAACAGTTCTACCTTGGTCTCATCTGACCAGAGGACCTTCTTACATGGCTTTTAACAAACTGCAAATGGGACTTCTTATGGCTAGCTTTCAAAAATGTCTTTTTTCTTCCATAAAGGACAGATTTGTGGATTATACTGTATGACTAATAATCCTTTGAATAGATTCTCCCACCTAAACTGTGTATCTCTGTAGCTCCTCCAGAATGAGGCCCCCTAACTGCTTCTCTAATTAGTGTTCTCCTTGCTTGGGATGTCAGTTTAGGTGGACGGCCATGTCTTGTAGGTTTGCACAGTGCTCTGTGAGATGTTCAGTGCTTGAGCTACTTTTTTATTTTATAATCTACTTCTGCCTTAGTCTTCTTCACAACTCTATCCTTGACCTCTCTGGTTTGTTTCTTGGTTTTCATGATGCTTTTTGATCCCTAATGTTTTCAAACAAACCTCTGAAGCCTTCATGGAACAGCTGTAGTTATTCTGAGAATAAATTACACACAGGTAGACACTACTAATCAGGTTACTTCTAGATGCAATTGGTTATTCAGGACTTTAATTAGGGGTATCTGACTAGAGGGGTCTGAATACAAATGCACATCACAATTTTCAGATTTTCATTTGGACACCCTTGGAGATTTGTGTGTTCAGATAACTTTGACCAAGGTTTCAGACCTTAATTAGCCTATTTGGGTTATGGCTTGTTCACTAGTATCATTAGTAAAGGCCAGGTGATGCATTTCACAGCTTCCTAACAACCCAGCCTCCTCTAACCTTGTGCCAAAAAACAGCAGCCAAGGGTTCTTGTAATCAGCTGTCTAGCACTGTGAAAATGAAATTGGTGCATGGCTACAAAGCAGTAGAAGGCTATAAGAAGATACTAAAGCATTTTCAAGTTGCCCGTTCCTCAGTTCGAAATGTAAGTAAAAAATGGCAGTTAACAGGAACAGTAGAGGTCAAGATAAGGGCTGGAAGACCAAGGAAAATTTCTGTGAGAGCTGCTCGCAGGATTGCTAGAGAGGTAACCCCCAATTGACTGTCAAAGACCTTCAGGAAGATTTAGCAGACTGTGGAGTTGTGGTACATTGTTCTACTGTTCATAGACACCTGCACAAATATTGCCTTCATGGAAGACTCATCAGAAGAAAACGTCTCCTGTGCCCTTCAGTCACATCTGCATATAAAATGTGTAAGTGCAATGTGAGAAAAAAAATCGCATTGCATTCGCACCAATGTTAAACAAGAGACCAGAGGACATCTGCTAGTTTTTCCTCTGAAAATGTATGTGTGTGGGGCAAATCACAGCATGCTGCGAGTGGCTCCATACCTCAGCACTAGAAGTCAATGAGTGCGCGAAAAATGTGCTGCACACGGACGTGCGTTTTTAACATGGAGTTTTACATGAAGTTGAAAGATAGCTGGATAGGTAGAAACAAAAGTAGATGGATAGATGTGAACAACATATAATCTCCCATCCCTCTGTATTTTGTAGGCTTGCACCCTGTGGTGCCTTTCATGTGGCACTAAAGGATATTTGGCCTTGTTTTTAGCCCCAAATACAATTTTTTTGAGCCCCTCCCAAAAATAGCAGCAAACACGATCAATATATAGTGTCCTGGACAAAGTATTTCATGTGAAATGCGCGTCGGGTGTGGTGGGACCCGGCCCTAACAAGTAGCTCTCTGGACTAGTAATCACTTTGCATGTAGGAAATTGCCATGTTTTACTTGTTACTGCTATTTTGACATACTAGAGTCCATCTATTCAGCTTTATGTTTATTCACTGATATTGGATTATCTACACTTGCATATGACATTGGCTTCCCTTTTGTATGAGGGACACTATGTATTGGTCATTTTTGTTGCTATTTTGACACACTTGTGTCCCTATAATTAGCTTTTTTTATTAATTTACACCTACTTATATTGGATTTTGTATATTAGCATGTGATTGCCTGTATGTGTGCATTCATACATGCACTTTATTTTGATTGTGGGGGTCTTTTGCCTATTTTTCCCTATCTCCACAATTGTACGATTGTACCTTACCAGTGAGCTTACCAGGTGTCCCCATTGTTGTTCCCAATCTTTGCACTTGATGTAGTTTTATTTTTTCATTGTTATTTTTTAATTAATATGCATATTTTATATTGATTCCTCATATTGGCTTGCATTTCTTTATTTGTGTTTGATCACTATTGATTGCAGCATTTAGGGGGTTAAACTGCTTGGACCAGCACAAGCACCACTCCTGGGAGTGACAGCCGGGTCTCGGCTACAAGATAAGCCGGAGACCTGGCGACAATCGCAGGGGTACAGCGCAGGAACCCCCGTGGTCACCATGACGTACTGGGTACGTCATTGGTCGGAATGCCACCACTTTCATGACGTACCCAGTACATCCAGTGTCCTAAAGAGGTTAAAGCACACCATTCTACTGTTTACCAAAAACAGAATGAGGCCTACAAAGAAAAGAACATCGTACCTACAGTCAAATATGGTGTACTTTTAAAGATATTTTGGGGTCCTTTTGCTGCCTCTGGTACTGGGTGCTTTGACTGTGTGCAAGAATTATGAATCTGAAGATTATAAAAAGGATTTTGGATCACAATATAGTGCTCAGTGTCAGAAAGCTGAATTTGCATCCTAGATCATCGGTCTTCAAGCAAGACAATGACTCCAAACATACGTCAAGAAGCCCCCCGAAATTGATGGAAACAAAGCGCTGGAGAATTCTGAAGTGGCCAGCAATGATTCTGGATCTAAATCCCATTGAACACCTGTGGAGAGATCTTAAAATTCCTGTAAGGAGAAGGCACCCTTCAAATATGACAGACTTGGAGCAGTTTTCAAAAGAAGTGGGGTCCAAAATCCCAGTTGGAAGGTGTAAGGGGGACTTTGCACACTACGACATCGCAAGCCGATGCTTACGATGCCGAGCGCGATAGTCCCTGCCCCCGTCGCAGCTGCGATATCATGGTGATAGTTGGCGTAGCGAACATTATTGCTACGCCAGCTTCACATGCACTCACCTGCCCTGCGACGTCACGTCAGGTCTCCTTATTAAGGGGGTAGGTCGTGCGGTGTCATAGTGATGTCACACGGCAGGCGGCCAATAGAAGCAGAGGGGCGGAGATGAGTGGAACGTAAACATCCCGCCCACCTCCTTCCTTCCGCATAGCTGGCATGAGCCGCAGGATACAGGTAGGAGATGTTCCTCGCTCCTGCGGCTTCAAACACAGCGATGTGTGCTGCCGCTGGAACGAGGAACAACATCGTAACATCGGTCATTTCCAAATTACACGATTTTGCGCTCGTTAATCATATCAAAAAGGCTTTACACACTATGATATCGCGTGCGACACCGGATGTGCGTCACTTTTAATTTGACCCCACCGACATCGCACCTGCGATGTCGTAGTGTGCAAAGTGCCCCTAAGAAGCTTGTTGATAGTTATAGGAAGCGATTGATTGCAGTTATTTATTTCAATTGGTGCGCAACCAAATATTAAGTTGAGGGTGTCAACAATTTTGTCCAGTCCATATTTGGGGTTTTGTGTGAAATTATGACCAATTTGCCTTTTTTATTTACTCTTTTTGTATTGTTCCAATAAACGCAAAGGAAATAAACTTCTGTATAACAAAACATCTGTAACTGTAATAATTTTCTAAAACAAATACTTCATTTACAAGAACCATTTCAAGCGTGCCAACACTTTCAGCCATGCCAAGAAATGGGATTTCTATGGTGTTTTAAATTTGGTTTATTAAAAACTCAGTAAGTGTAAATATTACATCTGTTATACAGAAGCTAAAAAAGACAGACTACAGCCGATTAAAACGATCCTTACCCAAAAGAATGTTTCTAGTATTTACCTTGGTTTACATTGATTATCTGACCTTGAACATCATCCAAATCAAGGACGAACCCCATAAATTTGTCATACAAGTAAAGTCAATTAGTTCCTGTTTAAGAGCTCTCATCTTAACATTTTGATTTAAAGATGGCAGCTTGACAAAAAGACTATAAAGCTCATCTTTTTTATGTAACCTACCCCCACATGGGGTTATATTAACTTTTTGGCAATTTTAATTTGCAAGTATTCCAGAGCATGTGTGACTTAAACAATATCAATTAACAGTCTAGAACATAAAAGAGTTGTTGAGTCTTCATGCCAAGTAAATAAGTGTTTTCGCTGTATGTTTAGTACACAGAAACAGCCGTTCAGTGGAACAAAGCCAATCTAATAATTGCTTTGCGAAAGCAGCCACTACAATTTGTTACAAGGACAAGTAAATAAATTGAACATTATTCCTGGCTGCACTTGTGAAATAAAAAGGAATAATCACAAGCAATGATAAATAAAATAAATGGTTAATGAAACCTTGCAATGTGTTCTGGGCACAAAATATCTTTACAAATACATATAATTTCTCAAAGCCTCGAAAGCATCAACAGAAATGTTATAATGGCTCTTAATCAGAAGCAAAGACTCCAAGTACAAAGAAGCCAAGCAGGACGGCAGCACTCGGCATCAGAGGAAACAAACCCTTTATTCATTCATTCACTTCACCAAGTTTTTACCCCTCTTTTCCAGGCTTCTGAATTATAGTTTTCAAGGAGTTTTGTTTTGAAGGAGGCAAGGCGTATTATATTTTTATTTATACAAAACCCATAGTAAACTTCTATACTCCACAAAGGATGAAAAAACAAAACATGTAGAAGAAGATAGAAGATAGAAGAAGATAATTCTCCAACAAGATGTGAAATCATTTCCGGTGAGATCTGATATTTTGCTTAGGCTACTTTCACACATCCGGTTTGAGCACTGCGGCTCAATCCGGCTGTGAAACCTATGCAACAGATGCGGCGAAAACACCGCATCCTTTGCATAAGTTTTTACATGCGGCCCGTCCGTTTTTTTCCGGTTGCAGCACGCTACTGAGCATGCGCATTGGAAGAAACCGCATGCGGCGGCCGGATGCATTTTTTCCGCATCGCGCCGCATCCGGCGTCCATAGGCATGCATTGAAAAATGCACCGCAGCGGCCGGATGCGGCGCGATGCAGTTTTTTTGCCGGAGCAAAAAACGTTGCAGGCAACGTTCCATCCGGCTGCGGCATCGGCTAAATCTGCCGAATGCGGCAAAAACCGGACCGAACGCAAGCCCATGCGGCACAATACGGCACTAATGTAAGTCTATGCAAAAAAAACGCAACCGGCGGAAAAAAAAACTGTTGCGGTTTTTCTGCAGAGCGCCGTATTGTGCCGCAGAGCAAAAACCGGATGTGTGAAAGTAGCCTTACAGAAAGCAATCTTTTGCAAGAGCACAATGACTTTTGGTGACGTGACGTCGACAGTGCACCCACCAAATTATTGAACTCAATGGCTCGACCAAGGGCAGTATGGCAATGGCAAAGTTCTTAGATTATATGCAAATGCAAATTACCGCAACTTAAATGATTGAAATTTAATTTGATTAACATTTTCTAAACTTCATTGATGGCCAGATTTCACATTCCATTGTATGGTCCCAAAAGTGCAGACTCTCATACATACTGTTCCAACATTGGCAAGGAGTTATCTTCTCCCTGTGTGTTTGAAGGAGGCTGGCTTAATTTTTTTTGTTTTTAAATTTTTGTATAGTTGGTCAACCCTTTGGGAGCCAAAGTGCAATCCATAGGAGATCAGTATATAAACATAGATTTCTTTGCCATGCCACTGACTAAACAGTTTTTTTTTCCTTTGCAGGTAACCAGAGGGAGCTCTTTTCCCACAGTTGCAATTGACTGCAGCATCTAAATGGTTAAACTGCCTGGAATGAGAGGTAATTATGTAATGGGATCAACAATTCAGACTGCATCATCAATGTAGAAAGGGATTTGAACATTGCTTCAGCACTTGCCCACAAGGTGGCAGTGTCAGACTGTGCAATCACAGACACAGAGGTGGGAAATCCCCTACAGCTCGTGTGTTCTAACCAGGAAGAAAAAGAGCGGCAAGAGAATACAGACCCGGAGCTCAGCCAGGACAGAGCTACGTGTGGTCTCCCTGAACAGAGGGCTCTTTTGCAACCGGATTCTTGGAAGAATCACCCTGTGGAAGTGGGTTCTGCCATCCCCGGTCTGCAGGACTTTGTTTTCACCGAGGATCTAACCGGACTGCAGAGCATCGCGCCCGGAGTGCATATCCAGGGGCTGTGACAACTTGACTGCAGAGCATCGCACCCTGAGTGCAAGTGCAGGGGCCGTTACCGACACAAGGGAGCCATCCGTGCAACCGCGACCTCCCTTTTTCTGCTCGGTGTGCCCCGGGACTAAGAGACTGACTAAAATCCGTTACCAGCGGGAGAAGATCAAAGGAGAAGACCGAGGAGCTGCATCCCTTCAGCGCTGCACCGGGACCCATCATTGTGAGACTCCAGGCCTGCGACGTGGGAGCGGCATCTTCTTCTGGGATAGACTGGTATGTGATTGTAGGGAAATTTAGGGAAAGTTGCCGCCATTTCTTTGTTTTTTTTCTCTTTTCTTTTTTTCTTTGCTGCGTACCCGGAAGGAGTGAAGATCCGGGGACTCCACCATACACATGTGCGCAGATAGTTCGGTTGACTGTGTTATAAATATGTTTCATAGTAAAGAAATGTTACTACCGGTAAAATCTGAGTATGGGGATTTTGTTGGAATAGAGCATACACACACACCCGCGGCCCTACCACCGGTCGCTTCATGTGGCGTAGTCGGCAGGATGTGTGACCAAGAAAATCATCCCCCGGTAGTAACTTATAACCGGACAGCTCCCCCGACGTCTATTGTCAATCAGGTGAGAAAGTTTAACGGACGGAACTATCCTGTAACTGAATGGACTGAACAACTTAAGATAGTGGGGGAAATGTATAACACTGATCCTAAGACCTTAGCAGAAATGGCCATGCTAACATTAGAGGGGGAAGCGTGGACGACAGTCAGGCTGGAGACGGTTAGGGGCCAGCGTACGTTGGATGACTTGGTGCGGGTGCTGGAGAACACCTATGGGCCGACCACATATGCGGGAACATTGTGCTATATGTTCTTCCGGCGTACTCAGCTCGAGTCGGAGGACATTCCTCAATATGCCAATGCCCTTCAAGTGCTGCTAGAACAAGCCTGTAGAAAAGAAGAACAGATAGCTAGTACGGGTGCCCGTGACCTGGTGTTGAGAGATCAGTTTGTGACCGGATTGAGAGACCCGTACCTTAACCGCTCATTGCAAGATCTACTCCGGATAAATCCGGCCTTTACGTTCGCTGAGGTCAAACAAGAAGCTATAGACCGTTCGAGGGGACCTGTCGTGGAGACACAGACATATACCGCGGCCTGCAGGTCCATATCTGGTATCGGGACTCCGAACAGCGACACGAAAGAACTGAAGCAGATGGTGGCAGAGTTGCAGAAACAGGTGTTACAGCTCACCCTAGACCAACAGGCGGGCCGGCAAGCGAGACAACAACCCAGCCGGCCGATGGGAAGATGCTGGACATGCGGCGACCCCCGCCATAGAGCAAACCGCTGCCCCCAGAACTTTCAAGTTCATCCACGGTCCGATCTACCAGAACCAGCAAGTCATGTCCCACAACAGCGGCCGCCTTTAAACTAGACGCCCCTGCCAAAGAGGCTCACTCGGCAGGGGAGGCCAAAGAGAGGGGTGTAGGAAAACAGAGCCAGCCACGGAGCAAACTTGCATCAAATAGCCCCACCCTGGAAGTATTGCTGGAAGGGATCGCCGTACAAGGGTTAATGGATACTGGGTCTCAGGTATCCACTATCTCCGAGCAGTTCTACGAAGAATGTCTAAAGCCGCGGGTTGCCAATGACCCTGATACCGCCATTAAGATCAAAGCAGCCAATAATCTACCCATTCCGGTGACGGGAGTTGCCTGGATGAACACCGAAATCTGTGGCCAAGATCTCGGGAAGAGAGGGATAATCGTGGTCAGGGAAGGCTTTGGATCAGAAACGCCCATGATTATTGGGATGAACATCTTGAAAGACCTGGATCTGGTGTTGTTTACCAAGAGGGGGCCCAAGTACTGGCAAGAAGTGACCGCACATAGGGCCACCCACCGTGCCTTTCAGCAAGTGGTCCGGACCTGCAACCTCCAGCGAATGACCGAAGAACAACTGCCGCTGGCCACGATCACCGTACCCCGCCATACTAGGATCACCTTACCGGCTGGGAAAGAGACAGTTATCTCATACCCCTTAGCACCACAAGACAGCTTGAAGGCGTGGAGGTGCTGATTGAGCCGCGCACCCCGAAGGAAGGGAAGCTGAATCCACTAGTCGCTCGAACTCTAGCAGTAGTGAGAAAGGGAAGAATTCCTGTCAGGCTGGGCAACACGGCTAACGTGAGCGTTGACCTAGAAGCCGGGACACAGCTCACTCGAGTCTACGCTCTAACCGAAGAGGTGAACCCTATGAGCCACCTCCAGTTTGTACCGTCTACAGAGGGAGAATGGACAGTGACGGTCTCTGCCATGGCCGCTGTCGCGGGTGACACCAACGCGGGGCGAGAACTACGAGAGAAGTGTCAGTTGGACGTATCCCAATACTCCAAACGGGAGGTGTCCCAGGTGGAAGAGCTACTTCAAGAGCATCAGGCGTCCTTTGCCCGGCATGACACCGACTTTGGGTGCACCACCAGTATCAAGCACGAAATCCCCACCGGTGACACTGCTCCTATCCGTGAAAGGTACCGCCAAATACCTCCCCAGCAATACCAAGAAGTGAAAAATCTCCTGAATTCCATGCTACACGCTGGAGTGGTACGAGAAAGCCAGAGCCCCTGGGCTGCACCGGTGGTGATAGTCAAGAAGAAGGACGGGTCCCTGAGGTTCTGTGTGGACTACCGCCGTTTGAATGCTTGCACCACCCGGGACTCATACCCTTTGCCAAGAATCGAAGAATCCCTGACAGCCCTGAAGAAAGCCAAATACTTCTCTTCATTGGATCTGGCCAGCGGATATTGGCAGGTACCCATGCATGAGAAAGATAGAGAGAAGACTGCTTTCATCCTACCCATGGGCCTGTACGAGTTCGACCGGATGCCCTTTGGTCTGAACAACGCGCCGGGGACTTTCCAGCGGCTGATGGAGCGCTGCTTGGGAGACTTCAACTTCGACTTTACCCTCATCTACCTGGACGACATGGTAGTCTATTCGGCCACATTTGAAGAACACCTGCAGCAGCTGGGCCGTGTGTTCAGTAGGTTGAGAGAACATGGCCTGAAGTTGAAACTCAGCAAGTGCCGTCTTCTGCAGCCCGAGATCAATTACCTGGGCCACCGGATCTCAGCCGAAGGTGTTCAGCCATCTTCAGAGAAGATAGCCGCCGTACGGGATTGGCCGCAGCCCACAAACGTCAAGGAGGTCAGGGCTTTCCTGGGGTTGGAACGGCTACTACCGCCGGTTCGTCAAAAACTTCGCCCGGCTTGCTGCACCCTTGCATGACCTGCTTCGAGGGACCACCAACAGCCCCAGAGGACGACCCATCAGCTGGGGATCCAGCCAGGAAGAGTCCTTCCAAGCCCTAAAGGGTGCCTTAACGTCTCCCCCCATCCTGGCATATGCGGACTACAACCTGCCCTTCCAACTACACACCGATGCCAGTCTACAGGGTCTAGGGGCAGTACTTTCACAGGTACAAGAAGGCAAGGAACGGGTCATAGCCTATGCCAGTCGGTCCCTACATGAGGGCGAGAAGAACCCCACCAATTATAGCTCGTTCCGGCTGGAGCTGTTGGCCCTAACGTGGGCTATGGCGGAGAAATTTGCAGGGTACCTCACGGGGACCGAAGTACTAGTCCTGACCGATAACAACCCGTTGGCCCACTTAGAAAATGTGAAGCTCGGAGTCATGGAGCAGCGTTGGATGGCTCGGCTCTCCAAGTTCAATTACAAGATCAAATATAGGGCTGGAGCTGAGAATCAAAATGCGGACAGCCTGTCTAGAGTGTCATACCCCTTACTCAACCGAGACCGGGATGAAGAATTAGAAGGGGACGAGACGCCTGACTTTGCAAAGCTTGCCCAACAGATGATGGATTACCGCCAGTTCGTTGTGGGCAAAGCTGGAACTCCAGTGGGGGTCGCCTTGCCACCCCAGGAGTGGTGCAGGCTCCAGGACCAGAACCCTGAATGGGCTCTACTCAAACAATGGGTGAAGTGGCAGCAGAAGCCTCCCGCCGATATACGGGCACGACTGTCTACCGGGACCTTGACCCTGCTCAGTCAGTGGGACCGGCTGATTCTGAGAGAAGGAGTGCTATACCGGAAGGTTCTTTTGTCGCATATGCTGGAGGAATGCACACAAGTTGTGGTGCCTGATCAATTGGCCCGTGAGATGGTGGCCAAAGCCCACAAAAGGAATGGACACTTCGGGATAGACAAGACCTTTCGGTGGATTCAACAGTCCATCTATTGTCCGGGGCTCCGCAAGCTGGTTGAAGACGTCTGCCAAACCTGTCGCACCTGTGAACTACACAAGTCCCCTGAACAGCGTGCACCTGTCCAGACAATTAAAACATCCAGGCCCCTTGAGCTGTTGATGGTGGACTATCTGCTGATTGGGACGGCGAGCAGTGGCTATCAGTACTGCCTAGTCATGGTGGATCACTTCACAAAATTCGCTGTCGCTGTTGCTACCAAAGACCAGACGGCTGAATCGGCTGCACGGGCCATCTGTCGACAGTTCATCCACGTCTATGGGTGTCCGGAGAGGTTGCACTCCGACCAGGGGGCTTGTTTCGAAGGCCGAGTCATCGAAGAGCTGCATCGGATGTATGGGATCCAGAAGTCGAGGACCACTCCTTACCACCCACAAGGGAACGGTGCATGTGAACGCTTCAACCGGACTCTACTCCAGCTGATCCACACCTTGGCCGATGATAAGAAAGACCAATGGCCCCAATTCCTTCCCGATCTAGTATGGGCCTACAACAACCAGGTCCACTCCGTGACTGGTTACACCCCACACACCCTTCTCTTTGGTCGCCCCGGAAAAGGGGTCCATGACCTGAACCTATTCCGCCCCGGAGATGATGTCTGCCATAACTACCCCTCCTGGCTAAATGCTCACCGACAGAAGATGGAGACTGTACACCGGCTGGTGAGCCAACAAATCTGGGGCCAGATACATGCTGACCCACTCCCCGTGCAAGAGCAACCCTTGAAGTTGGGACAGCTAGTCCTGCTCCGTATCAAGAAGCCACAAGGGAAACTTCGAGCCAAGTGGGAGACTGAGGTCTACCGGGTAATCGAACGCCCCTACCCCAACGGGCATGTATACCGAGTGCGGGGTGAAGACAGTCGCAGCATCCGCACTGTGCACCGAAATATGTTGCGTCCCTGCCGATCCCAGCCTGACTCCCCTACCACAGTACCCGGAGGGTGTGACGCTGCCGACACGACTGACATCACGGACGTTTCCCAGCATAGTGATCACGTCGACTCTGAGACCGGTGACCCACCTACACAACCCAGTTCTTCCCCCGGAGTGCTGACTGAAGTGGGGCGTAAAGACAGTGACGGGGAGGGGAACAACCGACCCTTGAGACGCACTGACCGCACCACTGCTGGGATCCCGCCCGGGCAGTCTTACAGGGACCAGTATGTATGGCCCACTTCTCAACCAATCCCTGTGACATCTGCAGTCATCACTGCCTGGGAACCGACGGTAGTTGACAGGGACTGCCAACCTTTAAGTGGGGGCTATGTAATGGGATCAACAATTCAGACTGCATCATCAATGTAGAAAGGGATTTGAACATTGCTTCAGCACTTGCCCACAAGGGGGCAGTGTCAGACTGTGCAATCACAGACACAGAGGTGGGAAATCCCCTACAGCTCGTGTGTTCTAACCAGGAAGAAAAAGAGCGGCAAGAGAGTACAGACCCGGAGCTCAGCCAGGACAGAGCTACGTGTGGTCTCCCTGAACAGAGGGCTCTTTTGCAACCGGATTCTTGGAAGAATCACCCTGTGGAAGTGGGTTCTACCATCCCCGGTCTGCAGGACTTTGTTTTCACCGAGGATCTAACCGGACTGCAGAGCATCGCGCCCGGAGTGCATATCCAGGGGCTGTGACAACTTGACTGCAGAGCATCGCACCCTGAGTGCAAGTGCAGGGGCCGTTACCGACACAAGGGAGCCATCCGTGCAACCGCGACCTCCCTTTTTCTGCTCGGTGTGCCCCGGGACTAAGAGACTGACTAAAATCCGTTACCAGCGTGAGAAGATCAAAGGAGAAGACTGAGGAGCTGCATCCCTTCAGCGCTGCACCGGGACCCATCATCGTGAGACTCCAGGCCTGCGACGTGGGAGCGGCATCTTCTTCTGGGATAGACTGGTATGTGATTGTAGGGAAAGTTAGGGAAAGTTGCCGCCATTTCTTTGTTTTTTTTCTCTTTTCTTTTTTTCTTTGCTGCGTACCCGGAAGGAGTGAAGATCCAGGGACTCCACCATACACATGTGCGCAGATAGTTCGGTTGACTGTGTTATAAATATGTTTCATAGTAAAGAAATGTTACTACCGGTAAAATCTGAGTATGGGGATTTTGTTGGAATAGAGCATACACACACACACGCGGCCCTACCACCGGTCGCTTAAATTGCAATCTTGGCTGTTGCGGCAGGAACCTTTCTATGTATTACTGATGTGATAAAGCCATAATCTCTGGAATAAAGCCCAGAGGTCCCCAACCTTTCTGGCCTTGAGAGCCACATTCAGGTCTGAAAGAGTATCACGAGGCACATACAGCTGTATAATCACAGCCAAAGCTTTTCTACAGAAATCACACCAAGTAAGTATACCAAGATTCAGGGGTTCCTATCTTACTCCCATTCAGATCTACTCTTTTATGAGGGGCTACTCACTAAGTCACCATCTGGAGACCTGCTCTTCTTGGCGTCTTGGACTTGGTGCTTAAGCGACAAGCTGGAAGACAACCACAAGCCACACATCACAGGCCTGCAAGCCACATGTGGCTTCCGAGCCACAAGTTAGGGATTTCTAAAGTAGACTGTATCTCCAAGATCATTATACTATATCTGTGATGCTCATTTGGGCTACTCACAAAAGTCACGATCTGGAGATCTACTCTCCTTAGCTGTTTCCTAGACTAGGGACATATGCACCAAGCTAGAAGACAACCACGAGCCACAAATCATAAGCCCACAAGCTTATATGTCGCTCCCGAGTCACAGATTGGGGACCTCTGAAGTAGACAGTATTTCCAAGATCATTATACTATAATTATCATTATATATTATCATTATATCACATGCTCATTTGTTTTTAATCATTTTTTAATACAACTATTAAAACTAGAATCTATGTAATAGATGTAACTGAAAATCTAAAATAAAGTTTTGACCCTTTCATGACCAGGATTGTTTTGGGTCTTAATGCTTAGAATAAAATTTGACCTTTTGGAATGCTGCAATCTGAAGATTTTTATTTTGTTTTTTTTTTAGTTCAACCATTTGTTTTTATTTTATAGACATATATGGTTTTCTAATTTGACCAAAATGGTGTGGATACCATTTTTTTTTATCTTGAATAGTGAATAATAGCAAAATTATACTGTTAAAAGCCTTCACCCATGCTAAATAAACACATCTCTCAACCCTATAAACTCTACAACAGTCCTATTTAAAAAAACGTTACTCCTTTCTTGGCCTTATAGCTCAAACACCTGCCATTGAACTAATGGCCCATGACTTTGCCTGCTATTTTAAGGCCAAGATTGATGACATATGTCAACAGATTCTCTCTAAAATGATATCTCCCAATCCCCCATATTCCATCTGTAACATTTACTCACATTATAAACATGCAGTGAAACCAGCTGTCATTCTTCACCTGACCAAAAGTCATCTAGAAAGTTCATCTACAACTTTCCCTTCATCTTAAAAGAACATATAGTTACCCCAATTCTTAGCAAGACCACTCTGGACTGAATTATTGGCTACAGCAGTTACATGCAATGTAGTTGTGACACTACCATTGCAGTTCGTCAGTAAAGACCAAAACAGCAACCAAAGTCTGCACCTGGGGCGGGTGAGTAAAAGCTGATTTTCATATTTTTAATAAGGTATTTAAAGTATTCCTATTTGGTGGAAAAAATTATAGCTGCCAATCCCCTTTAACGGCTTCACGCCGGCCAATTTTCTGTTTTTCGGGGGTTTTTTTGCTCCCCTTCTTCCGAAAGCCATAACTCTCTGTCAATCTTGCCATATAAGGACTTGTTTTTTGCAGGACGAGTTGTACTTTTAAACTAAACCATAAGTTTTACCATATAGTGTACTGGAAAACAGCAAAAAAAATCCAAGTGCAGAAAAAATGCAAAAAAAGTGTGATTGCATGATTGTTTTTGGGATATTTTAATCACCATGTTCACTATATGGTAAAACTGATGTGTCAGTGTGATGCCCCAGGTTGGTACAAGTTCGTAGACACCAAACATGTATAGGTTTCATTTTATCTAAGGGGTTAAAAAAAAAATCAGACGTTTATCCAAAAAGAGTGGCGCACTTTTTGTGCCATTTTCCGCGACCTGTAACGTTCTCATTATTTGTGATGTATGGCTTAATGATGGCTTATTTTTTGCATCTCGAGCTGACATTTTTAATGGTACCATGATTGCGCAGATGCTACGTTTTGAATGCCTGTTGTTGCATTTTGCGCAAAATTTGCAGCGACCAAACAATATAATTTTGAAGTTTGGAACTTTTTTGCCATTACACCGTTTACCGATCAGTTTAATTGATTTTATATTTTGATAGATCGGGCATTTCTGAATGTGGCGATACCAAATATGTGTATATTTTTTTAATGCTTTAATTTTCAATGCGGCAAAAAGGGGGTGATTTGAACTTTTAGTTTTTTTTATTTTTTTTTTAATTTTTTTAAAACTTTATTTTATTTTACTATTCCCTCTAGGGGACAATAAGGATTAGCAGTCTGATCGCTCATTCATTTCTGGTGATCACAGCTACATAGTTGTGATTACCAGAAATACTCACCTCTTGTTACAGGCAGCACTCAGCCGGGTGAAACAAGAAATGAGTTAGAATAGCTACAGGAGTCATCATCACATGACCCTGTGCTACCATAGCAACAATCAGCACAAAGTGATCACGTCACGGCGCCACCGATAGAGCTTGGTGAGTGAAGATTTACCGCAACAGATATTTAAATCACACATTTTGACAGCACGATTTAAGGTGTTCACAGGCGCGAGTGGATCATGGATCCACCTGTGCCTGCGAGGCACACATTTGCTGTACAAATCAGCAGACGTGTGCGGGTTGTCACTGGCTGCTATGGTAGGTTAGGACGTAATGTTACGGCCCGCGGTCGTTAAGGGGTTAATTATTCATAGAAATTCTGGTGTTCACTCAATTGGTCAAAAATATATATACATACTTTATGATGGCTCCCATTCAATCGCCATCTTAATTGAAACTGCACTAACTAAAACATCTAATAACATCTTGTCCGCTATATTCAATGGGCAGTATTTCAGTTTGTTAATATCTGTAGAGCTATGCATTGCATAACATACATTATGAACTTTTATGTGATTTCCTGTTTCCTTCACAAAACTCTGCTAATAGTTTAAAACCCTATAAACAATGCTGCATTTACACACCTGCACTGTCATCCATATACCAACAGATTTATACTCTTCATCAACCAGTGGCCTACAACTTTCAACTTCTATTATTACATGCTCTTCATCCATATACTATGAAACTCACTGTACAGACCAGTAGATTTGATCACAGGAGCGTGTCTCCGAACCCGAACTTAAAGGGAGCCTGTCACCAGAATATTCGCTATTAATCTAAAAGAATCCCCTTCTGCAGCTCCTGGGCTGCATTCTAGAAAGGTTCATCTTGCTACTGGCTCCCCTTTCAGACCTAAATAACAACTTTATAAAATATTACCTTTTGCTATGGTAATGAGGTTTGCTTGCCCCGTGGGCGGGCTGTATTTGGTCAGTTATCCCCCCTCCTGCCACTGTTCGCCATCCCCCAGTGTTCATTTACATAGATGAGGCCGCCGCCCTCATTTTCCGCAGTGCTCCTGAAGTCTCGCGCATGCGCAGTGGCACTATCGCGGGACTGAGCACTGTTCAAATTGTGAGCACCGGTGATGTTATTGCGCAGGCGCGAGATTATGGGCGGCGCTGTGAATGTCATCACCAGCGTCATCCAAGTACCCGCCCATAATCTCGCGCCTGCGCAATAACATCACCAGCACTCGCGATTTGAACAGTGCTCAGTCCCGCGATAGTGCCACTGCGCATGCGCGACACTCCCGGAGCACTGCGAAACATGAGGGCGGCGGCTTCATCTATGTAAATGAACACTGGGGGACGGCAAAAAAGGGCAGGAAGGGGGATAACAGACGAAATATAGCCCGCCCACGGGGCCAGCTAACCTCATTACCATAGCAAAAGGTAGTATTTTATAAAGTTGTTATTTAGGTCTGAAAGGGGGGCCAGTAGCAAGATGAACCTTTATAGAATGCAGCCCAGGAGCTGCAGAAGGGGATTCTTTTAATTTAATAGCGAACATTCTGGTGACAGGTTCCCTTTAAAGCCTAATAGACAGACATGGAGCTAACTCACAGTCAGACTAGACTTTGCGATCCATATATGGACCATAAAATACACTAGTGTGAACTCAACTTAACACTTAGTTTTCAAGCAACACTTAAAACTTCTAATTTCCTTAATAAAGCCTATATTGGATATCCATAGTTGGTAGTGTAAACAGACCCGATTACAAATATCTCTATTCTATCCTACAGTTTATAGCTATAACTGATTTAGGGTTAATGCATCCTTATTTATTATCCCCATGTAACATGCCAAGGGGTTGGTCACCTAGGACCATGTACCTAGGGGTGTCACTGTTAGCAGATAATTTAGATTGTAAGCTCTTATAGACAAGGGCCTCTCTCATATTGTCTTATTGCATGATAATTTGTTTGGACTATATGTCATTTTATTTGGTTATAGCAATAATAATTATTCAATAATTTGCAGTTGAAGTCATATTTTTCATATCGTTCCTAATGAAAAAAAATAACCCTATTTTATTGGTCATAAGAACTGTTTTATTACAGGCTAGAAAACTGCATATATCTAGCTTTCTTTAACTCCTTTCCTCCGCAGCCAATTTTCATTTTTGTTTTTGGGGTTTTTGCTCCCCTTCGTCCAAGAGCCATAACCTTTTTATGTTTTCACCCACATAGCTGTATAATGGCTTGCTTTTTTGTGGGACAAATTGTACTTTTGAATGACACCATTCGTTTTAACATTAATGTACTGAAGAATGGGGGAAAAAATTCCAAATGTTGTGAAAGTGGGGGAAAAATGCAATTCTGCCATGTTTTTTCTGTTTGTGATAAAAGTTACTCTGAATCATGATTCTACAGGTCAGTACAATCACAGAGATAGCAAACTTACATCATTTTTTTTATCTAAGTAGAGAAAAAAAATCAGAAATTGTAGAAAACAAAATGTAAAAAATGCCATAGTAACCTATCAATCGTCTGCGATTGTGTCACAGGGCGCCGAATAAAGCCAAGATGCCGCAGCTTGTTTACATAATTAACAGCTGCAGCTGGAGCTTATCCTTAGGGGCACTTTGCACACTACGACATCGCAAGCCGATGCTTGCGATGCCGAGCACGATAGTCCCCGCCCCCGTCGCAGCTGCGATATCTTGTGATAGCAGCCGTAGCGAACATTATCGCTACGGCTGCTTTACATGGACTCACCTGCCTTGCGTCGTCGATCTGGCCGGCGACCCGCCTCCTTATTAAGGGGGCGGGTCGTGCGGCGTCATAGCGATATCACACGGCAGGCGGCCAATAGAAGCAGAGGGGTGGAGATAAGCGGGACGTAAACATCCCGCCCACCTCTGTCCTTCCGCATAGCCGGCGTGAGCTGCAGGACGCAGGTAGGAGATGTTCCTCGCTCCAGCGATGTGTGCTGCCGCAGGAACGAGGAACAACATCGGACCTGTCGCAGTCGCGTAATTATGGAATTCCCAGACACCACACCGATCATACGATTAAAACGATTTTGCGCTCGTTAATCGTATCATCTAGGATTTACACACTACGATGTCGAGTGCAATGCCGGAAGTGCGTCACTTTTGACATGACCCCTCCGACATTGCACCTGTGATGTCGTAGTGTGCAAAGTGCCTCTTAGCCATGGCAGTTAGAGACAGATGCTGGTTATTTTATATAGCCATATCTGTCGCATGTGGACAGATCTAAAGCGGGCTTTACACGCTGCGATCTCGCTAGCGAGATCGCAAGCGATTGTACCCACCCCTGTTGGTTGTGCGACACGAGCAAATCGCTGCCCGTGCCGCACAACCTCGCTTAACGCCATCACATGCACTTACCTGTCCTGCGACGTCGCTCTGGCTGGCGAACCGCCTCCTTCCTAAGGGGGCGGGTCGTGCGGCGTCACAGCGAGGTCACACAACAGGCGTCCAATAGAAGCGGAGGGGTGGAGATGAGCGGGACGTAAAATCCCGCCCACCTCCTTCCTTCCGCATTGCCGGTGGAGGCAGGTAAGGAGATGTTCGTCGCTCCTGCGGTGTCACACAGAGCAATGTGTGCTGCCGCAGGAACGACGTACAACATCGCTAATAAGCAGAAAACGATTTTTTGTTTCAGGACGACCTCTCCGCGGCAAACGATTTTGACCGCTTTTGCGATTGTTTAAGGTCGCTCATAAGTGTTACACACTGCGATATCGTTAATGACGCCGGATGTGCGACACAAACACCGTGACCCCGACGATAATTCATTAACGATATCGTAGCGTGTAAAGCCCCCTTTAGTTGCTAAGCCCTCTCCACCAGCAATCACCCCTGTACTCACATAAATATATGTAATATTGACTTAAAGAAAATCTGTCACCAGGTTTTGCTCCTCCATCTGAGAGCAGGATAATGTAAAGACATAGAGCCTTATTCCAGCAATGTGTCACTTACTGAGCTGTTTGCTGTCATTTTGATATAATCAATGTTTTCTCTGCTGCAGATCTAGCAGTTATACCGAGCTCATGCATATGCTGGACTACCTGACAGCACGCCAAATAGTCCTCTAATGATAATCTCCTGCTGATTAATCAGTGATATTATCACAACTACACTAAGCAGTCAAGTAAGTGACACATCTCTGGAATCAGGATCTCTGCCCCTGTGTTATGCTGCTCTCAGATTAGTTGGCAAAAACCTGGTGAGAGATTCCCTTTAAGAAGTTTAAACAGATTTCATAATACATATGTATTATATAATGCATATTAGACCCAATCAGATTGGTGAACTTACTTTAAAAATCCATGCCAGAATTGTTGTCAAATCATATTATAAATGAGCATTTTATGAGTCCAGCTTCAGCTAGAGTGAACTTCATATAAGATTGGCTACATAATATTTTTTAAAGTAAACATACTAGTATCACCAGATCTAAGATATCTATTTTTTAACTATTTTTTAATATGTATGCTGTTTTGGATTTTGAAAATTGGTGACTGCTTAAAAGCCTTCCCGTATTCGGAGGTAATTGGAAACCACGTTTACACTCATTAAGTGTTTTAGATGTAGTCATTCTTTACCTGTATAAATATTGTAGGACGTCATCCCTTTAAGAAATTAAGGTACATGCTTTAGTGATTGTGGTTTTCATGTGAAGCACCACATTTTCTTTTTTTCTATTGCCAACGCTGATTCAGAGCTGGGTCTGTGGTAGTTTTACCTCTTCCCAACATGGCAATTTTCTACTCTTTGTTCTTTAGTTTTTACCTCTGCTTCTTCCAAGAGCCATAACTTTTTTTATTTTCCTTCCACATAGCTGTATGAGGGCTTGGTTTTTGTGGGACAAGTTGTAAGCTTTTTTTGTATGTCTTTACATTAATGGAAAAAAAAGAGGACAATTTGCTTTTTATTCAAAAACTTTTTTTTTTACACCTTATTTTTTAGTCCTCTTGGCTGCAATCGTCCAACCACTTTTACTATATATTATGATACCATAGTAAAAATCAAAGTCTCCTGTGAACTTCAGCCTCAGACTAGTCTTCACAGGAGTACTATAATAGTAAGCATTGGGGTCTTCATCAGCCCCCAACTGCCATGGCAACCCATCGGAGCGTCATATGTCAGGAAGGGGTTAAAAATTATTTTAATCAATCAGTAACATTAGCATACACTTTATATATCCTGTTTATTTCTGGAGAGGACATTAGTCTCATCCAATATATAAAATATATTATAAATAGTTCCACTTATCCCTTAGGAAATTAAATAAAAAGCATGTTAGATTGAGATAGATGATTTCCTATAACAAGGATTAATTTCCAAAACCTTTGTAAAGGAACAAGCTAAGGTATATGGTCACAGTTAAAACTAGAAGCTCCCAAGGGCATCGGTAACTTGGCATCTTCTTCATCTACACCATTGACTCATACAGCGAAGAATAAGCTTAAGGGCTCATTCAGACATCCTATTTACTCACAAGAAAAACAAACCGATTTTTGGGACCAGAATGTCATCACAATTTGTTCAACGTGTGGTTCAAGTGTCATCAGTTTTTCTCTCTCGTGAAGAAAAAAAAAAGTTTCTCACTTTCTCTATTCTGACAGTCCATGAAAATGTAATCACACTGTGGTGTCATTCGAGTGGGGTCCGATTTTTTTCAGTGATCTATAGACTTGCAATGATGATTTTGATCCAACACCTCAGATCAAAATTGGACATGTCTCCGTGATTCTCCGGACAGTACAGTCCTCAAAAAATCACTGACATATGAATGGCCCCATAGCGCACGTACCTGTGAAAGTCTATCTGTGAAAACCACGGATAGCACTTGTTTGAGAAAATTAGGCATCTAGCCCTAAAAGGAACACCATATGCAGTTGTAACAAAAATAAAATCTGTACAAGACATTTTTGGCTAACAATACTTAATCATGTTCTACAGAATAATGTAATTGTACTTACTTGATTTCTAGAGTAATCCGCATATTGGTAGGAGTGTATTTATTCACGGGTATGGCATGGAAGTAAATACCAGATCTAAAAAAAGGAAATTATATAGAAACTCATTTAATTTGATCATTAATTTTAAGGGACTCTCTAGCTGAATGCTTTTTTTATTATTAAGCTCTATGATTTATGAAAAATATAAAGGCTTCCAAATACAGAACCTGTCACCTGATTAATGCTGCCCAAACTGCCTGGGCAGCATGAATCAAAGCTTGGCTGCACGATTTCAGACAGGTATATTTTTCTTTGAAATGCTTTCTTGGGAGAAGAAAGAAGCACATTTATCTTATAAGAGGTATTGCAAAGTATGGCAGTTTGTGTTGTCCCGCAGTTCCACATATGATTCTCCTTGTAGAGGACAGAGCTGGCCAATATGGCCAAACTCAAGCTTCCAAGCATTCTGAATTAACTCCCACATGGATCACTCCTTGAACTCATGTTCTAGTCCATCTTGGTCGGTTACCTTTAGAAGCCGTAAGCTACTTGGGGTATTTCGACCAGATGTCCCTTCTCCAAACCCTGCGTTCTATGGTTAGTCCTTAAGACTGACGCTGTCCTTCACACTGGGTCTCTATCACTTTACTTGCATGTCGATTTGTCCCTCATAATGACTCTCTTTCCCAGTTTTCTTTCTCCTTCTCACTATAGGTCTCTTGCTGCATGTGGCCTTGACAATCATTCAGACCATTGGTCTGTATTAATCTGATGTTCTACAAGAAATCGTGACTTACCCTGCATTCTAGCCACATCCACTATAGGCTAGTCCGAACTATTAACTACTTCTGACTCTACAATCAGCCTAACACATAAAACACTGCTACACATTATACGTTACATCACAATTCACATGACATATTTCTTCCACAATGACACAAGACATAATTCACATTACAACACCATAATTGATGTCTTCAGGGGAGAAGACATCCCCAAGTCCACCTTCTAATGTGCCAGTTGTGACGCCCCTGACTATATCAGGGTGTCACAGGGAACTGCACCTTCTCTTTTCCTGGTGCAAGACCCACCCTCCATGGTTCCGGGTTCCTGAACATTGGTATCACTGACATCAGCACACAAATCCCAACCACACCTCACACCACACCCCGTCAGAAACAACAGTGGGTTGGTCTAGCTAGAAAAGGGCCACCCACCTAGGGGTTAGGCTGACTCCTTGGGAGGGAAGGAAGTCAGTTATGGTTTAGAGATGGAGTTGAGTAGTAGCCCTCAGAGAGTGAGGAACTGGGGAGTTGTAGCTCCCTGTGTGACCTAGGTTGGGTCGCAGACAGTGGAGGAGCTTCAAGCGCCTTGCTAATTAACCTGTGGAGGATAGTCTCTTTATGAACTTTCCCCAAGAGCTCAGAGATTGAAGGCATCAGCAAAATGAGGGGGATAGGGTTTTCCAGCTTATGCGACCCACTGAGATCCCAAGTCCCAGCCATCAAGAGCATTGCTCCACTGAACACAGGGAGCGGGACCCTGACAGCTTCAGGCCGAAGGGTCATCTAGGAACACCTACAATTGTGCATGGAGGCAGGCTCCAGACCATTAAAGCGATACCAATGGGAGCGGACACCCGGACTGGCTCCCCAAAGTGGCAGTGATACCCAGAGACTTGGTTTACTCCTGTGTCAGAGTCTGCTTATTGGTTGCATCAACAGCCTTAAGCTGGGTTTACACACTGCAATATCTCAAACAACATCGCTGTAACGTCACCGGTTTTGTGACGCAATAGCGATGTTGTTTGCGATGTTGCAGTGTGTGAAACCTATCAGCGACCCGGCCCCTGCTGTGAAGTTGTAATCGTTACAAATCGTTCAGGATTATTCCTAGGTCCTTTGTTTCCCGCTGTGCAGCATGAAGTTTCAGTGTGTGAAGACTTTGCAGTGACTTTGTTAGCAACTTCCCTTTCAAAAGGCTGCTTATCAACGTCCCCAACAACCAGCTAGGTCGCTCTGCAGGTCCGGATCGCTGTTGCGTTGTTGGCCAGGTTTGCCTGTTTGAACGCTCACCAGAGACTTAGCAGAGACTTAGGGAGGTCGCTATTGCGTCACCAAACCGGTGACGTTACAGCGATGTCCTTTGCGATGTTGCAGTGTGTAAACCCAGCTTTACAACCTGAGTGAGTAAACTGCAGCCCCTGCGCCCTGCCTGCCAAGCTAGCCTGCACAACACCATCCTCCATCACTCTTTAGAGTCCCGGGGCCCCCCTACCTGCGGAGGGAACTGTCACCTGGCTGCCCCCCACACCATCTGCCCCGGTACTCCACTCGGCAGTGGCGGTACTCCCTTCTTACCGCAACCCGCAGGTGGCATCACAAACTAATCCCCTGTAAATATTCCCCCCTTTTTATTTGAGTGGCCAATGAGCCCCGGGTCCGGGGACCCTCGAGCCACAGCAATCCCGGATCCGAGCAGCTCGTCTGTTTAGGGGCGGTACACTAATCACCTAAAATGGAGTTGGGACAAGCCGGCTGAAGGTTGTGTTAGACTAATCTTGTCTCAAGCGTTTGAGAGAAAATTATATATACTTGGCTGCAAATGTGCAACCAGGCTCTGATTCATGCATTGTGCAGTTTGGGTAGCATGAATACAGTGAAAGGATACCTATAAAAAGCTTTTTCCCTACAGAGCCCACAGACTTGTAGATACCCCCCCATTGTGAGTAATACAAAAATCTGGATAGTGTACACCAGGAATGGGAAAAACAAGGCCCGCGAGCGAAATCTGGCCTGACTTATCGAGAGAGCAGGAGTGTAATAATCATGGTCGCAGTGGTCTCTACTGCAACCGTACCTGGTGGTGGAGAGGGTGCGCTGACCCCAGTACCTACTTCAGCAGGTTTGTGTCATACGTGTGTCACGGTTGACAGACAGTCTTGTCGTGTCCGGCTGTAGAAGGTGGCAGTGTTTAGTTACACAAACTGCACCCTGACATTCTATTCTTCCTGCTGTGGTGTAAATGGTATCCTCTATATCTTCTCTACTTGGGGTTATTGCCTTACATTTTAGGATCCTGCGGATATCCTCACCTTTGAGCTGTTAATCATCACCACATCACCACTCCCCTTGTGTCCTTAAATACCTATATTTTCCCTTGGTATTTGCTCATGATACAGTTATATCCCAATACAGAGCTTGGATGCAAGCAGTCTGCTTGTAATTATCTGTAGAAACATTGTTGTGTGTTGCTGTTCCTCTCACTAAAGCGGGCTTTACACGCTGCGACATCGCTAATGCGGAGTCGTTAGGGTCACGGAATTCGTGACGCACATCAGGCCGCATTAGCGATGCCGTTGCGTGTGACACCAATAAGCGATTTTGCATCGTTGCAAAAACGTGCAAAATCGCTAATCGGCGACATGGGGGTCCATTCTCAAATCTCATTACTGCAGCAGTAACGAGGTTGTTCCTCGTTCCTGCGGCAGCACACATCGCTGCGTGTGACGCCGCAGGAACGAGGAAGCTCCCCTTACCTGCCTCCCGGCCGCTATGAGGAAGGAAGGAGGTGGGCGGGATGTTACGTCCCGCTCAGCTCCGCCCCTCCGCTTCTATTGGGCGGCGGTTCAGTGACGTCGCTGTGACGCCGCACGGACCGCCCCCTTAGAAAGGAGGCGGTTCGCCCGTCACAGCGACGTCGCCGGACAGGTATGTATGTGTGACGGCTGTTGTGCGACACGGGCAGCGATTTGCCCGTGTCGCGCAACAGATGGGGGCGGGTACCCACACTAGCGATATCGGGACCGATATCGCAGTGTGTAAAGTAGCCTTAAGTCGTCTCAGAGATAAGCTGTTCGTTCACTTCCCCCATTTGTGCTCATGGTGTCTTTTTTAGAGCTTAGTGGGATTGACTAAGCGCTCATCCATCTGTTCTTTACTTAGGGCCCAGTTCAGGGTCAGCCAGGGCCAGGTATCCTGCTCGGCGCATAGGTGTGGAACCTATCTAGGGTGGTCAGGGGAGCAAGGGGCCAGTGAAATGTTTAGTCAGATGTCATCTCCCCCTTACTAGATACAGAGTTTCCCTTCCCTGTCGCCATACGTGTGGTATTTTTCCATACTTAGCATGACAGTTTGCATCCAAGAATGCCCATCCAGCTGAAATGCACTGTTTGGTTGGCAGCTGATGTTGGCGTGCCCGTGACTGGGGGCGCATGCCAATGTCAGCTATCGGCCATTGTATCGGCTACAGAGGAGGATGCCGTGTGAATTAGAAGCCGAGGAAGGGTAGCAGAATGGGTTTTTTTGTTTTATTTTAATGCATTGGACACATTACAGGGACTATATATACCAGGAAGAGACCCATAATAAGGAAATATGCACTGAAAAGCAAAAGTATAACAATGTTTTTAACTTTTTACTTTCAGGCTCCATGTCTCACCATACACTACAGCTTTGAAAGTGCAACTGCCTTCATTTTTCAGACAATCATCTTGGCTATCTGATCCATAAATTAGACTTGCAAATATTTAGCATATGAATGGTTATGCAGATTCTTTTCATGTCACTGTCTTGTTACTGTTTTGCTCCTAAAATTCTAAGTTTCAATTTGTATTATTTTGTTAGTATTTTGTAAATCCAGCTTTGGCTTTCAACACTGCCTGAATCCTTCTGAGTATGCTTTTGATCAGATTCAAGTATGTCTCAACCGAAATCTGATCCCAGGTCTCTTTCACACATTCCCAATGTTGGTGCATACCGGTCGACTCACTTGGGTATGTATACAGCTTTTAGTTCAGTTCTACCCACAAGTGTTTGATTGGGTTGAGGTCTTTGGAATGTGGGGGGCCAATCCAGCAACTCTCCTTCATTATCAATGAACCATTTCTTTGCCAATCTCGATGTATACTTTGGATCTTGCTCCTGCTGGAACAACTATGTCATCCATTTCATTCCCATAGTATTCGAGTGTACGAAGTAACTCATCTTGTAAGATACTCACATATAGCTTAGCACTGAGACCACCATCGATCTTGGGCAAAAATAAAATGCCTTTGACTGTGAAACAATGCCATATTATGAGGCTTCTTCCACCGAACTTGACAGTTCCTTCAATTTCCCAATCCGTTAGCCCCTTTTTCCCTTGTTTCTTCCAGACCTATATGCACCCATCACAGCATAGTCTATTGACTTTTGCCTGGACGTTCACCTATTGGCTTTTGAATGGATGGACAGACTTAATTTTGTATTATTCCAACTGCCTTGGCACTCAAATGATTCAGTTTGGCAATTTTTTAGGCCGAGATACCGGTATCGATTAGCTGGATAATGCTGTTGCTCTTTTCTTGGGAAAACGTCTTCAAAGCTGCTCTATAATTCAAACCAGTGAGATTTGCTTGTGAATCAACCTAGTAACACATTGAGCTTTTAGTGAATGTGAGAACAGGTTGTAAGTTATAGTATACAAGAAGAAATGGAGTTTTCAAACACCAGGAGCAAAACTGTAACAATGCAGTGCCATGACAAGAATCTGCATAACCTATCATATGCTAAATAGTTGACATTTTGCCATTCAATGATTGTCTATAACATGAAAGTAGTATGAAGCCTGAAAGTCAAAAGTTCAAAACATTGTCACAAACGCTTTCAGTCATGACTGTATACACCAAGATGGGGAACATAGAAACCAGGATAGAGACATATACACCATGATATGGCCCAGAATAGGGACATATATACTAGGAGTGACACAATTTTACCAGGATGGGGGATATATTTTCCAGAATGGGGAATAGGATGGAGACATATACACTAGAAGGAGGTGTCATAAGTGTACCGCCTCCGTGTCAGCGGCCAAGCCGCTCGGATCCGGAACCGTGGTGGCTCGTGGGGTCGCCGGACCCATGTGGGGGGTCGCGCAGACACTCGAATTTAAAAGGGGGGAAATATGTACAGGGGGAATTGGAATTTCGTGACGCCACTCACGGTGCGTGGTAAGATGAAGTACCACCGCTGCTGTTCGAGCGCCCGGTGGCGGTGGTATGGCAGCAAGGTGTCTAACCCCTCCATGGGTAGGGGGTTTTGCCCCGGGAGCCTGGTGATGGTAGTGAAGGGGTGCCGTGGGGAAGGACAGGGATTTCTGCGTACTCACTCAGTCCAAGAATACTGACACTGACAACTTGTAAACCAGAATTCTGAGCACCGCTGCAGCAGGGAGGGAGCACGCATGGATCCGTGCCCCTTGGTGTTGCTTGTTAGCCTGTGACCTTTTCCGTAGCACTTTCTTCACTATTTGGACCCTGTAGCGTGGAACTAGTCGGGTCCCGCTCACCCGTATGGCTAACGGAGTGAGCTTGCTCTCAGGGTTCACACTTGGGATTTTCTGGACTAGATACTGGGAAGGTTCTATCCCATCGTTGTGCTAGTACCCCAACTTTGGAGGGGGTGGAGGATGAATCTTGAAGACTTCACCCTCATCGGGTAAATTACCGGGCTGCATGAAGCTACTTCCCGGCCTAGGGTCCACGTACCCCATTGTGCTCTGGCCCCTGCCCGGAGATGGCTCAAGGCCGCCGGCTGCCCTCCTCGGCAGATCCGTGCCCCTTGACACGATCCCCTGCGACCGGGGTTCCAGCTCCTACCAGGCCCAGACCAACGTCTGCCACCTAGTATTCTACAAGGAACCCAGCTCCTGACCTCCTCTCTCTTCTCCTCTCCTCACACTTCTCCTTCTTTAACACTTCTGACTCTCCCTTACCAACCCCCCAAGTGGGTGGCCCTATTCCCTTCAGGCTCCCCAATGATGTGTCTGCTGGGTGTGGTGCAAAGTGTTCCTAGGGTTTTGACTGGCTCTGCTCTTAGCAACACTGAAGGGCAGGGACCCGTAACCAAGGAGGACTTGGATACTGTGCTGAAGGGCAGATTGCACAATACCCTGTGACGACCTGATAGGTCAGGGCGTCACAATAAGCACAGGGAGCAGGCTACAGCTTTAAACTTTTAGATCAGCGCAGAGGCAGCCAATACTTAGCATAAGGTCTGGCAAAAGCAAAAGGAGCATGTCCTATCTTTGATTTAGAGCAGATCTATCTTGGACTCTGAGGTCTGGGACAGTACCCTACAACCCAGGGTGGGGCCCTTAGCCTTACAAACCAGGGATGGGGCTCTTGGCCCTACAACCCAGGGACAATGCCCTTAGCCCAACAACCCAGGGACAGCAGCCTTAACTATACATCCCAGGAACAGCAGCCTTAGCCCAAAATCCCAGGGACAGCATCCTAAGCCCTAAATCCCAAGGACAGCACTCTTAGCCCTAGTAAGTAGGGACAGCACTCTTAAACCATACAAAGCAGGGACAGAACTCTTTTTTTTACTAAGCAAGAACAGCACTCTTAGCCCTACTAAGCAGGGAGAGTGCTCCCAGCCCTACTACCCAAGGACAGCTTTCTTAACTCTACTAGGCAGAAATAATAATAATTAATTTTAATAATAGCAGAAACAGCTCTCTTAACCCTACTACCCAGGGACAGCTTTCTTAACCCTACTATGCAGAAACAGCTCTCTTAGCCCTACTACTCAAGGACAGCTCTATAGCCCTATTACCCAATAACAGCTGTATTAGCCCTACTACCTCAGAAAAGCACTCTTAGCCCTACTACCCAGAGATAGCTCACTTATAGCCCTACAACCCAGAGATAGCTGTCTTATAGCTACCTAGGGACAGCTCTCTTACAGCTGTACTACCCAGGGACAGCTCTCTTATAGCCTTACTACCAATCGACAGCTATCATATAGCCCTACTACTCAAGCCCTATTAGCCAGGGACAACATTTGCATAGCCATACTACCTAAGGACAGCTGTCATATACCCCTACTACCCAGGGACAGCTGTCGTATAGCCCTACTACACATGAACAGCTGTCACATAGTCTTACTACACATGAACAGCTTTTATAGCCCTACAACCCAGGGACTATTATCGTATAGCCCTAGTATCAAGAGATAGCTCTCATATAGCCCTTCCACCCAAGGACAGCTCTTGTAAATTACAACAACATAGAGACAACTGTTGTATAGCTCTTCTACCCATGGGACAGCTCTCGTACAACCCTAGAACTCAGGGACAGCTCTCTTATAGCACCTGGCCAGTTTGTGCATTGTAGTTCAATATCGTATCGTGTTGCACGGAGATCTGCATGAGCCCTTAGAATTACAAGCGGCTCTTTGAAGGCAACCATAATGCAGATGTGGCACTTGGGGAAAATAAGATTGACGCCTCTCCTGTAGGAGGGCGGACACACACACACACACACACACACACACACACACAGCACAGTTAGCCATTTTAACACACATGAAGTTATACACTTGTATGGCATTCTTATTGAAGGACAATCACTCAGTCAACCTCATAGATTTATCCAATGTACCATAAATGATCATTCCGTAGGACACATAGACATCTGCCATACTTTCAAGGCCCTGTTGGAAAATGCCATAAGCTTTACCCTCTAAAAGGCAAGGCAGATAAAAAACTCTTTCCATAAATACATGATGTGCATGGTGTATGATTTACATGTGAAGTCATGCTGTGCTTCCGATTAACAGAAACAGCTGTAGGCATTCTTAACCTGTCTATCCGGTATGTCTTCCTAGACTTTAATGCCTCCTACTGGCAAATTATTCTCTTGACTAGTGCCAATTGTACTAATCCTCAGATTCCAATTCCTTGGGTGACATTACCGTGTTGTCTATAACAAGGGCCATAATATGGAAATCATAGAAAGTGTTTGATACTTCTATAATAAATCAATGTTCTGACATGAACCCAGAATCTCTTACCCACACTGCAAGCTTTTTCTACAAAAGTGGCGATCTATTACTTGCTGATTTTCCACAATCTGCATAGAGCTGATTGATGTGTCAATCCCTGAAAAGACAAAGAAATTATATGAGATAAATTGATATATAAAATATGTACATTATATAGCCATAATAGTTATGACTTGTAGGTGTAAAAATGATGAGGGACGTCAGAAAACACAACTTTATGACTTAAGATTACAATTAATCACACAGACTGTACACTGATGATATCTTTGTGCTGTCTGTGCTTTTCACAGGTCCATAGACTTGTAAGGCTATGTCCACACAGTGCATCATTTCTAACCACAAAGATACAGCGTTTTTGGCCCCAAAAAACTTACCATAAATGCACCCGCGGCAATAACGCATCAAAATACGCATGCGTTTTTGCCACGTTTTTACCGCATTTTGCCCACTGCATTGTTTAAGTCAAATCTATTGACTGGAAATTCTCAAAACCGCTGGAAAAACGCAAAAAGAATTGACATGCGGCATCTTCAAAATTGCAGCCAAGATACAGACAAAAACAAATGCACAGTGTGGACAGCAAAATAGAAATCTCATAGGCTTTGCTGGGAGAAAGAAATGCATGCATTTTGGTGCATCCTTGTGACCTCAAAAACGCACCAAAAACGCAACAAAATGCACTGTGTGAACATAGCCTATAGGTGATTTTCATCAATGCCACTGATAAAAAAACTCCACTATCATGTTTTCATGATTTATTTTGCAAATACAGTTCGCAAAAAAACCATGAACATACAGTATATCACAGGAGTAAGTACACCCTTCACATTTTTGTAAATATTTAATTATATATTTTTATGGGATAACACTGAAGATATGACACTTAAGGGTGCTTTACACGAGACGACGGATCGTTTGATGCATCGTCGGGATCACGGTGTTCGTGACGCACATCCGGCATCGTACACGATGTTGTCTCGTGTGAAACCTCTGAGCGACGCAGTATCGCTCACAAATCGGGAGTCGTGTAGTCGTCGCTCAGTTTCATAATATCGTTTATTTTTACTTGTGCCGGTTGTTCATTGTTCCCGGGGCAGCACACGTCGCTCCGTTTGACACCACGGGAGCGATGAACTCTGCTTACCTGCGTCCCACAGCTCCCGCCGTGACGTCGCTGTGACGCCGAACGTCCCTCCCCATTCAGGAAGTGGACGTTCGCCGCCCACAGTGAGGTCGCTCAGCAGGTAAGTACGTGTGATGGGTGTTTCACGACTTTGTGCGACACGGGCAGCGATTTGCCTGTGACGCGCAAATGACGGGGGCGGGTACGATCGATTGTGAAATTGCACAATCGGTCGTCCCGTGTAAAGCAGGCTTTAGATACAATGTAATGCAGTCAGTGTACAGCTTATATAACAGTGTAAATTTGGTGTCCTCTAAATAACTCAACACACAGACATTAATGTGTAAACCAATGAAAGCAAAAGGGAATACACCCTTGAGTAAAAATGGCCAAATTGTGCACAATTATTCATTGTCCTCCTGATGTCACATGACTCAATAGTCTTACAAGATCTCAGGTGTGCATAGGGGGCAGGTGTGTTAAATATGCTGTTGTCCATCACACACTCTCATATTGGTCACTGGAAGTTCAACATGGCACCTCTTGGCAAAAAATTCTCTGAGGATCTTAAAAAAAGAAATGTTGCTCTACATAAACATGGCCTAGGCTATAAGAAGATTGCTAATACCCTCAAACTGAGCTGCAGCATGGCTGTCGTCCCAGAAGGAGGATTCTTCTAAAGATGATGGTCAAGAAAACCCGCAGACAGTTTGCTGATGATAAGCAGACTTAGGGCATGGTTTACTGGAACCATATTCTGTGGTCTGATGAAACCAAAATAAACTAATTTGATTCAGATGGTGTCATGCATCTTGGCAGCAACCAAGTGAGGAGTACAAATACAAGTGTGTCTTGCCTACATTTAAGCATGGTGGTGTCAGACTTCCGGGATTTCCAGTTCTCTTTTGAAAGAGCTTGCCCTCGGTTAACATGGAGTTTGCTGTTCTGTTGCCCTACTTCCTGTCCAGCTGTTTAAAAGGCCGCCTCTAAGCTTAGTCCAGTGCCTGAGTATACTGCTTGCTGTGTACTCCTGCTTTGCTGCTCTTGGTTCCTGATTGACATTTTGGATCCTCCCGAAAAACAACCGACACCGACTTTGGACTTCACTCGGACTCATCAAGCTGTGCCCGGACTCCGTCTGCCGTCTTTGGTCAGCACTTCTGCCCTGTTCCTTCCGGTTCGTAACCACTCTGGACTCTCATCTCGTGCGGACATTTTTGGGACTATACCTCTGGCCCTTTGTGTCCCGGCTGCTGCGCATTTAGGCCTTCTGGGGTGATTTCCAGACAGTCCCTGTATAGGGGTTCGCTCTTGGTGGTCTCCCTGGGGGAGTCCGGTGCGTGGCCCCGGGAATTCCCTTCGCTCCGATCCTGGAAGGTATTTCCGGTGTTTATTGTTCTACTGTGTTTTGTTCCGTTTATGTACATATCGTTGGTTACCTGTTATAAACATTTCTGCACCAAGAACTCGTCTCTGATTGTCATTGCCCTAACGCAATCGAAATCCTCAGTACATACAATAGTATTACATTATACTCAGGCCATAAAAGGATTTCGCTGGGGCAATGACTGAGACACGAGTAGATCAGCTTTTTTCCATGATTAACTCCTTGCAGCAGGAGATGGAGGCGGTGCAGACTAAACTTAGAGATGTGGAGGCACAGCTGGGCCATGATCACCAGGTACTGGGTCCGGCTATTCAGGATTTGCAAGTCAGAGTGGAGGCTCAGGAAGCCGTCCCCACTACGTCCGTATCAGCTGCCGGTATGCCTAGGTTACCCCCATTTCGTTTCAGTGGTGATCGTAGTCAGTTTCGTGGATTTGTTAACCAGTGTATACTGTTTTTTGATGTACATGCTGATTATTACCGTTCTGACCGGTCAAAAGTGTTATGTATAATCATGTTATTAACCTCACGAGCACTGGCTTGGGCTAATCCTATGATAGAGAATTGGGATATCCGTTTAAATCACCTGGATGACTTTCTGACCGCAATGGCGCAAATGTTTGATGATCCGAACCGCCGTGCTACCGCTGAATCGGCTCTCCTTTCCTTACGTCAGGGAAAGCGGTCTGTCGTTGAATACGCCACTGAGTTCAAGAGGTTAGTGGTAGACACTAACTGGGGAAACAATGCGTTATTGTCAGTTTTCAGAAAGGGTTTGTCCGGTACCATCAAGGACGAGTTAGCTCGTTCCGAATCTCCAGGGGATTTTGAACTGTTTCTCCAACACTGTGTGCGTATTGATACCCGCTTGACGGAACGTAGACAGGAAAAATGGGCAGCTGTAAACCGGGTAACCAACTTTGCGTTTCCTTCCAGAGAACCCGCTCTCAGGACGCCACGGGAGGCCGAGGACGTTCCTATGCAAGTGGACTCTCTGCAAAAGCGAGAGACCAACGAACGTCGTGAACACCGGCTCCGTGAGCGTTTGTGTTTCTATTGCGGTAAATCGGACCATTTCTTGATTGACTGCCCGAGACGTCCAAATCGCCCAAATAAGGTATTGGCAGCCATGGCAGAGTGTGACAACACGGACGCAGAGTCCGATATCTCTGAGGCAAGTGGACACCTGGATGCGGTATTTCCCTTGACTGTAATGTCAACATCACCTAAGGACTCAGAAGGGAAATACACCCATTGCTCGCTTCCCATTCAGATTCGGTGGGAGGGACAGTTAATACCTACATCTGCTATGATAGACTCTGGGGCAGGGGGTAATTTCATGGACTCTTCTTTTGCCAGGAAACACGGTATCCGGACTCAACAAAGATCCTCACCGGTTACCATGGAGACGGTAGACGGATCTCCGTTAGTTTCTGGACCAGTTGATCGGGAAACAGTACCCCTAGAATGTGTGATGAAGCCAGGTCAGCAGGAGACCCTTGTTTTCATGTTGATTTCTTCTCCCCATTTTCCGATTATTTTAGGAATTCCGTGGTTACGGTCTACAAATCCAGTCATCGATTGGGAGACTAAGGAAATATCCTTCCCACCGCAGAGTGGTCCGACCATTAGTCCAACTGTACCGGTTCCAGTAACACCGAATGTGGAGGGCACTGTACAGGTACCTGTTCTACCCCCGGTTTATCATGACTTCGCTGATATATGCGACAAAAGAAAAGCAGATCGGCTTCCCCCGCATAGACCGTATGATTGTCCCATAGACTTACTCCCAGGGGCGGAGATCCCGTTTGGTCATGTCTACCCGTTGGCGGCACCTGAGCTAGAAGCACTAAAGGATTACATCGATGAAAGTCTAGCCAAGGGATTTATTCGCCCTTCTACCTCACCAGCAGGGGCACCCATCTTTTTCGTGAAAAAGAAAGAGGGGACTCTGAGACCTTGTATTGACTACCGGGAACTAAATAAGATAACCATCCGGAACCGGTATTCGTTACCGTTGATTCCTGAGCTATTGGAGAGAGTCCAACAGGCAAAGATATTCACTAAATTGGATCTCCGTGGGGCATATAATCTACTCCGCATACGTCCCGGAGACGAGTGGAAGACAGCGTTCACATGTCGGTATGGACACTATGAGTATCTAGTGATGCCTTTTGGACTTTGTAACGCTCCTGCGGCTTTCCAACACCTAGTCAACGATATTTTTAGGGATATAATGGACCAATTCATGGTGATTTACCTGGATGATATCTTGATCTTTTCTGATTCCCTACAGGAACACCAGGAGCACGTCAAGACAGTACTTACCCGTCTGAGGGATAACCACCTGTACATTAAACTGGAGAAGTGCGAATTCCATTGCTCACAAATACAATTTTTAGGATATGTCATCTCTCCTCAGGGACTGAACATGGAGTCTGGCAAGATACAAGCAATTCTAGACTGGCCGGAACCGGGAAACATCAAGGAGGTACAACGCTTTGTCGGTTTTGCCAACTTTTACCGACGCTTTATCCGTAACTTTTCAGAGATCGTCCGTCCCATCACTCTGTTAACCAAGAAAGGACAGAAGTTTGTGTGGTCCGCCCAGGCCCAGGAAGCTTTCAATCGTCTCAAGGTTTGTTTTACCTCAGCGCCAATACTAGTACACCCGAATCCCGCACTCCCCTTTATTGTGGAAGTCGACGCTTCCAATTATGCATTAGGGGCTATCCTTTCCCAAAGGACTGGGGACAAGAGTCTCTTGCATCCGTGTGCTTTCTTTTCTCGCCGGTTGTCCCCTGCAGAAAGGAACTATGACATTGCGGACAAGGAATTGTTGGCGATTATTTCAGCTTTTAAGGAATGGAGACACCACTTACAGGGAGCTGCGCAGCAAGTGATAGTACTCACAGATCATCGTAACCTGGAATTTCTTAAGTCTGCCAGGTGCCTGTCTCCACGGCAAGCCCGTTGGAGCTTATTCCTTAATCAATTCAATTTTATCGTTACATACCGTCCAGGTTCACGTAATGGGAAAGCCGATGCCTTGTTCCGAATCCACGCCATGGACTCCGTGCCTGGAACCCCGTCTCAGACCGTGTTATCAGATGCCAATTTCGTTGGAGTAATCCAGGACCAGGACTTGTGGAAGGACATCAAGCTGGCCTATGATGGTGACGTATTTCTTGCTGCCCCCCCGAATGATGTGACTCTTGTTCTTCGGAATGGTGTGTGGTTGAGAGAGCGACGTATTTATGTCCCGGAGGCCGTAAGACTTCGGGTTCTCAAGTTGGTCCATGACTCCGTATTGGCTGGTCATAGGGGGGTACAGAAGACGCAGGAATTTCTGAGCCGTTTTTTCTGGTGGCCTACCTGTTTAAAGGATGTAAAAGACTATGTCCACTCATGTGTGGTTTGTGCCCGGTGCAAGGTCCCTCGTGTGGCTCCTACGGGACTCCTCCAACCGTTACCCGTTCCATCTCGCCCTTGGGGATCCATTTCAATGGATTTTATTGTGGAGTTGCCAGTCTCAGGCGGTCACAATACCATTTTAGTGGTGGTGGATCGGTTGACAAAGGCTGCTCACTTTATTCCGTGTAACGGTCTTCCCTCAGCCGCAGAGACAGTGGATTTGGTTATCCAGAACATATTCCGATTGCATGGGGTACCAGATGAGATCATCTCTGACCGGGGCGTGCAGTTCACGTCCAAGTTCTGGAAGGGGTTTTGTTCGGCACTCCAGATTGATGTCTGTTTATCTTCTGCATACCATCCTCAGACAAATGGGCAAACCGAACGGACTAATCAAACCCTGGAACAGTACCTCCGATGTTATGTCAGCCATCTGCAGGACGATTGGTTGAAGATGCTTCCTTTGGCGGAGTTCTCGTATAACAACACTCAGAGCAGCTCCACTAAGGTAACGCCCTTTTTCGCTAACTTGGGTTACCATCCGAATGTTTTGCCTAGGTCACCGGTTGCGGTTTCGGTGCCAGCGGTGGAGGACAGATTGACGGAGCTACGACAGAATCTGGAGGTTCTAAAGGACACTGTGGCTTCGGCTCAGGAGCGTTACAAAAGGTCGGCAGACACTCACCGGAAACAGGCACCCATGTATAAGGTAGGGGACTCGGTGTGGTTATCCACCAAAAACCTGAGATTGGGTGTTCCTTCGCAGAAGCTGGGACAGAAATTCATCGGTCCGTTTAAGATCACCGGGATCGTGAGCCCTGTGGCCTGTCGGCTGCGGTTGCCGCACCATTTAAAGGTACACCCGGTCTTTCATGTTTCTCTCCTCAAACCCGTTTCCCCTAATACGTTTCATGGTCGTGTCGTGCCTCCTCCTCCGCCTGTGATGGTTGACGGCGAGGAGCAGTTCGTGGTTGAGGACATTATTGACTCCCAGCTCCATCGTAATCGGCTTCAGTATCTGGTACGTTGGCAGGGGTACTCCCCCCGAGGACGATTCCTGGGAACCCGTGGGTAACATTCGTGCGCCCCGGAAGGTTGCTCAGTTTCATCGGCGGTACCCGGACAAGCCAGGCCCTGATCCGTCCTGAGGCCGTTTCTGGGGGGGGAGTACTGTCAGACTTCCGGGATTTCCAGTTCTCTTTTGAAAGAGCTTGCCCTCGGTTAACATGGAGTTTGCTGTTCTGTTGCCCTACTTCCTGTCCAGCTGTTTAAAAGGCCGCCTCTAAGCTTAGTCCAGTGCCTGAGTATACTGCTTGCTGTGTACTCCTGCTTTGCTGCTCTTGGTTCCTGATTGACATTTTGGATCCTCCCGAAAAACAACCGACACCGACTTTGGACTTCACTCGGACTCATCAAGCTGTGCCCGGACTCCGTCTGCCGTCTTTGGTCAGCACTTCTGCCCTGTTCCTTCCGGTTCGTAACCACTCTGGACTCTCATCTCGTGCGGACATTTTTGGGACTATACCTCTGGCCCTTTGTGTCCCGGCTGCTGCGCATTTAGGCCTTCTGGGGTGATTGCCAGACAGTCCCTGTATAGGGGTTCGCTCTTGGTGGTCTCCCTGGGGGAGTCCGGTGCGTGGCCCCGGGAATTCCCTTCGCTCCGATCCTGGAAGGTATTTCCGGTGTTTATTGTTCTACTGTGTTTTGTTCCGTTTATGTACATATCGTTGGTTACCTGTTATAAACATTTCTGCACCAAGAACTCGTCTCTGATTGTCATTGCCCTAACGCAATCGAAATCCTCAGTACATACAATAGTATTACAGGTGGTGGGAGTGTCATGGTTTAGTGCTGTATGAGAGCTGCCAGCTGCGCAGAGCTATAGTTCATTGAGGGAACCATGAATGCCAACATATAATGTGACATGCTGTAGAAGAACATGATCCCCTCCCTTTGGAAACATAATAATGACCGCAAGCACAACTCCAAAATGACCATTGCCTTCCTGAAGAAACTACGGGTAAAGGTGTTGAACTGTCCAAGCATGTCTCCAGACCTAACCCATATTTAACATCTGTGGGGCATCCTCAAAAGGAAGGTGGAGGAGCGCAACGTCTCTATCATCCACCATCTCCATAATGTCATGGAGAATGGCAGAGGATTCCTGTGACAACCTATGAAGTTCTAGTTAAGTAATTAAGGCAGTGCTTGAAAATAATGGTGGCCTCACAAAATATTGACAGTTTGGGCACAATTTGGCCATTTACATTTAGGGGTGTACTCACATTTGTTGCCAGCGGTTTAGACATTAATGGCTGTGTGTTGAGTTATTTAGAGCACACACCAAATTTACACTGTTATACATGCTGTACAGTGACTGCTTTACACTGTGTCATATCTTCAGTGTTGTTCCATGAAAATATATAATTACATATTTACAAAAATGTGAGGGGTATATTCACTCTTTTCACTTTTTTGATACACTGAATATATAGTATGCTGCCTCTGGAACACATATGCGGATAGCGGGGGTATCGGAAAATGGGTGGTGGCAAGGGAAGGGCATGGCGCGGACCGTGGCCCACTGTTTTCAGCCTTTGCGGGAGGCTGTCTCCATCCACGGGCTGTACTTTGCCCAGCCCTGGATTACACTCACATTTCTGCTTCCTAAACACGAACATAGGTTATTAGTGTACACGCATTCCGAGTTTTGCCAAAAAAGGTTTGAATACATTTAATAGCACAGCAGAGCTGAGATTGTTGCATATAGATAGCAGAATTTTGCACACAGCCCTGAGCATGTTTCTGAACACTGGTTTTATTTGTGAAAAATGAAATGCTGCTGTGTCCCTGACTTCCCCTCCCCTGCAGTCACAAGCCCTGATAACTGAGGAGCTTCTGGCCAGGTAGCTTGTGCATATTTTTTACAGTCTATTTGAACTCACTCAATACCCATTGAAACAAGAACAGCTGCACTGTTAACTAGAGTTGAGCGCGGTTCGTGGTTCGAGGTTCTCCAGTTCTAGGCTCGAGTGATTTTGGGCCCTGTTCTAGATCGAACTAGAACTCGAGCTTTTTGCAAAAGCTCGATAGTTCTAGAAACGTTCGAGAACGGTTCTAGCAGCAAAAAACCAGCTAAATCCTAGCTTGGTTTCTGCTGTAATAGTGTAAGTCACTCTGTGAATCACACTATTATGACATTTCAGTGTATAGTGTGCGTGAACAGCGCCTTCAGATCACTGCTGTTTCTATAATGGCGATCGCCATTTTTTATTTTTTTTTCCTTGTCTTCCTTCCCTAAGCGCGCGCGTGTAGTGGGGCGGGCCAGCATGTCAGCCAATCCCAGACACACACACAGCTAAGTGGACTTTTAGCCAGAGAAGCAACGGCATGTGTGATAGGATGTCCATGTCACATGTCCCTGCATTATAAAACCGGACATTTTCCTCCAGGACGCCATTATCTCTTCTGCGTCTTTGGTGTCAGACATCACTGTCGCAGCTCCGTCCTCCTGAGTCCTATCGCCGATACAGCTGTATGCGCTCCATACACAGCGTTCGACAGCTTAGGGAGAGCACTTTCTAGCAGTCCTTTTAAGGGCTCAAACCGGCAGGGTCAGAGAGCCATAGGTGACAGGTCCTGAAAACAGAGACAGCGTCTGTGTAGCCAAGGTCAGGGATTTCGTGGCTGCATTTCACCATTAGGAGGGAATAGAAAGGCAGGCTTCCATTCCTCTACCCAGAGCCCCACAACCCTGGCACTGTACCCTCCTGTCCTCTGCACACTCCAACTCATTATAACTAAGCCATTATACTAGCAAACACTCAGTGTACCTAGTGGCATCCTAAACGTGGCTATTGGACTTTGCTATAGTCCCACTAGTGCAAAGACATTTGCAGAGCACGTCTGCCTGCATTGCACACTCCAACTCTTTTTAACTAAGCCATTATACTAGCAAACAGTCAGTTTACCTAGTGGCATCCTAAACGTGGCTATTGGACTTTTGTCTATTCACACTACTGTAAAGATATTTGCAGCACGTCTGCCTGCATTGCACACTCCAACTCTTTTTAACTAAGCCATTATACTAGCAAACAGTCAGTGTACCTAGTGGCATCCTAAACGTGGCTATTGTACTTTTGTCTATTCACACTATTGTAAAGATATTTGCAGCATGTCTGCCTGCATTGCACACTCCAACTCATTATAACTAAGCCATTATACTAGCAAACAGTCAGTGTACCTAGTGGCATCCTAAAAGTGGCTATTGTACTTTTGTCTATTCACACTATTGTAAAGATATTTGCAGCACGTCTGCCTGCATTGCACACTCCAACTTTTTTAAACTAAGCCATTATACTAGCAAACACTCAGTGTACCTAGTGGCATCCTAAACGTGGCTATTGTACTTTTGTCTATTCACACTATTGTAAAGATATTTGCAGCACGTCTGCCTGCATTGCACACTCCAACTTTTTTTAACTAAGCCATTATACTAGCAAACAGTCAGTGTACCTAGTGGCATCCTAAACGTGGCTATTGGACTTTGCTATAGTCCCACTAGTGCAAAGACATTTGCAGAGCACGTCTGCCTGCATTGCACACTCCAACTCTTTTTAACTAAGCCATTATACTAGCAAACAGTCAGTGTACCTAGTGGCATCCTAAACGTGGCTATTGGACTTTTGTCTATTCACACTATTGTAAAGATATTTGCAGCACGTCTGCCTGCATTGCACACTCCAACTCTTTTTAACTAAGCCATTATACTAGCAAACAGTCAGTGTACCTAGTGGCATCCTAAACGTGGCTATTGGACTTTGCTATAGTCCCACTAGTGCAAAGACATTTGCAGAGCACGTCTGCCTGCATTGCACACTCCAACTCATTATAACTAAGCCATTATACTAGCAAACAGTCAGTGTACCTAGTGGCATCCTAAAAGTGGCTATTGTACTTTTGTCTATTCACACTATTGTAAAGATATTTGCAGCACGTCTGCCTGCATTGCACACTCCAACTTTTTTTAACTAAGCCATTATACTAGCAAACAGTCAGTGTACCTAGTGGCATCCTAAACGTGGCTATTGGACTTTGCTATAGTCCCACTAGTGCAAAGACATTTGCAGCACCTCTACCTGCATTGCACACTCCAACTCATTATAACTAAGCCATTATACTAGCAAACAGTCAGTGTACCTAGTGGCATCCTAAACGTGGCTATTGGACTTTGCTATAGTCCCACTAGTGCAAAGACATTTGCAGAGCACGTCTGCCTGCATTGCACACTCCAACTCTTTTTAACTAAGCCATTATACTAGCAAACAGTCAGTGTACCTAGTGGCATCCTAAAAGTGGCTATTGTACTTTTGTCTATTCACACTATTGTAAAGATATTTGCAGCACGTCTGCCTGCATTGCACACTCCAACTTTTTTAAACTAAGCCATTATACTAGCAAACAGTCAGTGTACCTAGTGGCATCCTAAACGTGGCTATTGTACTTTTGTCTATTCACACTATTGTAAAGATATTTGCAGCACGTCTGCCTGCATTGCACACTCCAACTTTTTTAAACTAAGCCATTATACTAGCAAACAGTCAGTGTACCTAGTGGCATCCTAAACGTGGCTATTGGACTTTGCTATAGTCCCACTAGTGCAAAGACATTTGCAGAGCACGTCTGCCTGCATTGCACACTCCAACTCTTTTTAACTAAGCCATTATACTAGCAAACAGTCAGTGTACCTAGTGGCATCCTAAAAGTGGCTATTGTACTTTTGTCTATTCACACTATTGTAAAGATATTTGCAGCACGTCTGCCTGCATTGCACACTCCAACTCATTATAACTAAGCCATTATACTAGCAAACAGTCAGTGTACCTAGTGGCATCCTAAAAGTGGCTATTGTACTTTTGTCTATTCACACTATTGTAAAGATATTTGCAGCACGTCTGCCTGCATTGCACACTCCAACTTTTTTTAACTAAGCCATTATACTAGCAAACAGTCAGTGTACCTAGTGGCATCCTAAACGTGGCTATTGGACTTTGCTATAGTCCCACTAGTGCAAAGACATTTGCAGAGCACGTCTGCCTGCATTGCACACTCCAACTCTTTTTAACTAAGCCATTATACTAGCAAACAGTCAGTGTACCTAGTGGCATCCTAAAAGTGGCTATTGTACTTTTGTCTATTCACACTATTGTAAAGATATTTGCAGCACGTCTGCCTGCATTGCACACTCCAACTTTTTTAAACTAAGCCATTATACTAGCAAACAGTCAGTGTACCTAGTGGCATCCTAAACGTGGCTATTGTACTTTTGTCTATTCACACTATTGTAAAGATATTTGCAGCACGTCTGCCTGCATTGCACACTCCAACTTTTTTAAACTAAGCCATTATACTAGCAAACAGTCAGTGTACCTAGTGGCATCCTAAACGTGGCTATTGGACTTTGCTATAGTCCCACTAGTGCAAAGACATTTGCAGAGCACGTCTGCCTGCATTGCACACTCCAACTCTTTTTAACTAAGCCATTATACTAGCAAACAGTCAGTGTACCTAGTGGCATCCTAAACGTGGCTATTGTACTTTTGTCTATTCACACTATTGTAAAGATATTTGCAGCACGTCTGCCTGCATTGCACACTCCAACTCTTTTTAACTAAGCCATTATACTAGCAAACAGTCAGTGTACCTAGTGGCATCCTAAAAGTGGCTATTGTACTTTTGTCTATTCACACTATTGTAAAGATATTTGCAGCACGTCTGCCTGCATTGCACACTCCAACTTTTTTAAACTAAGCCATTATACTAGCAAACACTCAGTGTACCTAGTGGCATCCTAAAAGTGGCTATTGTACTTTTGTCTATTCACACTACTGCAAATCTATGTGCAGCACCTCTGCATGACACCCTCCTGCTCTGTTTTTAATAAGCTATAATGATAGCAAAAAATACTGCCATTTAGTGGCATCATAGAACTGGCTGTTGTATTCCATTAGTGCCCCACTGGTGACAAGCTATTAATAGCACCTCTACATGACACCCTCATGCACATTTTGCTACGCTAATGTTATAGCAAACTCATGGAATTCATTGCTGCATTTCATAATTCGGAGGGATAGAAAGTCAGGCTTCCTTTAGCTTTTCCTTCTGTTCATAGACAGCATCTCCAAGACAAATTTCCCCTCCACGTCTAAGTGTGGAGAGGCAGCTAGTGCGCATGCGTGTGCCGATTTACCCCAGCTGCAGCCTAATTACAGTGTTTCGCCTAGTGAGTATGCTCAGCCTGACTGTGTTATTCCTGACGCTAAGTCTTCATTTCGGGATACAGCGCATGCTCCCACACTAAGTGTGAAAAGCCTCTTTGTACAGGTGCTTGCATTCCGTGCCAGGTCTAAGTCCTGTTTTGTGCCTAGACACCATGCTAAAGCTGATAGTCTTTTTTCAGAGACTGTATTTCATGCTACTGAGCATGCTCAGGCACTTCCTGCATCAGAGACTAGGTCCGGTAATGAACTCTTTGGCCCTGCCCCTGATGTGGGGGTCCCATATAGACCACAGGGCATCAGGTGTCCTCCCAAATGGCTTGCAGAGGCCCACCCCTATGACTTGTCACCGCATTATTGATGGTCAGACGATGACTGGTGAGGTGTTTGGGTCATGGCAGCCATGAGGTCATCATTGAAGTTGCGGTTCCATATAGGACGCTAGTTATGCCACTCATGACGTGTCACTCTACTTTTGTCTCCAGGAGGTGCATTGTGGTTCACCCTGGTTTGGGGCGGACCCAGGTTATAAAAGGGGCTGGAGCCAACAAGGAGGTGCGCAGTCTTCTATTATGCTACGAAAGAGCACACCTCCATGTGTTGAACCCATTGCGGCTTTAGGCCAGAGGTAGGCAGGGATAGGGTGTCGATGCAGGCCACCACCACAGTTGGTAACGCAGAACGGTTAAGACCAGCTCCTGTCCTACCAGTCCTGCTTGTGCAGCCCAGTGGCATTAACAGGCCTGCTGCTGCTGATGCGCCTGCTGTCCACAGGTGTGCCCCTACGCACACGGTCAGCGTACTCAATGGCCCCTGTGTTGTTAACAGGGAGTTCCTGGGCTGTGTGGGCATGTGGACCCTGTGACGCTAACAGGGCTCACAGTCTCCAGATCCGAATGGCGTCTAACTCGGTTCAGGCTACTATTAGTTTCATAGCCACACAGCTCTGTATCCTCCACCAAACCTTCCAGTTGCCAACCTCTCCTTTTCCACCTGGGAGCACAGTGGACACTGACTGCTGATGGGGATATATACCTTTCTCTTTCTTTTCTTATTAATTTTCGTTATATAGCGGTAACATAGTATATACCACTTTATCCAAATCTGCCAGTCCCACTGTAACAGATGGTGTTTCTTCAGCAAATGTTACAGTTGCTTAACCACCAAATCCACGGACCCAAACTTTTTTCCCCTTTCCAACACACCTGTTCCCCTTTCCACCAGCATCTGTCCTTTTTCAACTCATTTTGGTATATGACCAAAAGTGCAACTCTGCAGGGACACCGTACTCAACGCCATCTCAGCACAGCAGCCATCCCTCGGTCCCTCCGATGTGGACAAGTAAAAGACCATTTCCTCCTATCCATGACAAAGCGTTGAGATTCACTCTGTGCAGCACTGGTGTTTAGTGGAAAAGTAGATCTAAGATTGCGTACCACATTCTGCAGATACTCCTGTATACGTGCGTCCATTTCTATGGCAGGAATTAGTTTGCCAAATTTTGTTTTGTACCGGGGATCTAACAGTGTGGCAACCCAGTATTCAGGATTACTTCGAATTCATACAATCCGAGGGTCATGTAGGTAGTGCAGCAAGAAGGCGCTCATGTGTCTTGTGCATCCAGGAGGACCAAGTCCTTGGTGTGTTGGTGGCAGAGAGGTGAGAATCGTGCATCCTTCCTCTGCCCTCTCCCCACAACCTCGCACAACCGAAATGTGAGCAAGCTCTCACTCATCTGCTGAGTCTTCCATGCCCATCGCCAGTTCGTCCTCCATTTCTTCATGGGCTCCTGCACTTTCATCAACACTTTTTGCTGATACTATGCGCCCTTGTTAATCCCTCTCCCTCACCATGAATGCCGCATAGGTGCCGCTGACCATCTGGACCTCGTAGATCTTGTTATCCCTTCCGCATATGACTCCTCCTGTACTTCCTCCCCTTCCTCTTGTCCCAACACCTGACTCCGAATAATAATTACAGTGTGCTCCATCATGTAGATGACCAGAATTGTCACGCTGAGAATGACATTGCCAGTGCTAAACATCTTCGTCGACATTTGTAAACTGTGTAGCAGGGTGCATAGGTCCTTGATCTGACACCACTCCAGCAGTGTGATCTGCACCACCTCTTGATCAAGTTATCCCAGGCTATATGTCATACCGTATTTCAGCAGGGCTCTGCGGTGCTGCCACACACGCTCCAACATGTGCAGATTCCAATTCCTGCGTGTCGGAACATCGCATTTCCGGCGTTTAACTGCCAGACCCTAAGACTTCCGGAGTGATAAAAGTTGTTGAGCTGCTGTGTGCGCACGATGGAAGTGAGCACATAGCGAGCGTGCCCACTGCACAAGGCCATGTAGGCCGGGATGGTGTTTTAAAAATTGCTGGAGAATTCGGTTCAACACGTGAGCCATACAAGGCACGTGTGTCACATTGCCCTGAGGATGGCCCGCAGCCAGGTTTGCATCATTGCCGCACACGGCTGTTAAGTCACCAACGGAGTCCGCTCCGTCAATTTGTACTCCGGTCGCCAGGTGACAACGTGTTCCTTTCATGAATAGTGCTGATGATGGGAGAGGAGTCGATGCCAGCGGCGCAGGTGGACGCAGGTTATGCTCACCCACTGGGCTGCATTACCTTGACAGATGCAGAATCTCTGGCTGAATGTAGCTGGTGGGTATCTCACAGATGAAATACCATCATTCAGCTACAACCAATGGGAAGACACCACACCCTTTTTTATGCCCATCCTGTCTGCAGACCACTGCCAGACATAGCTATGACCTCTGGTTACTTTTACCCCCAGTTCAGTTTTATGATTTTGTGTGCTTGTTACCTGACTACTTTTCCTGCTTGCTGTTTATGTACCTTGTTGGCCGATCCGCATTTCACCTCTGCTTGTTTTCTGATTAAGTCCTGGCCGTCCCATTCTGTTCTTGTTCCTCAATTAATGTTTTGACCCTGCCTGACTACTATTCTCTGGAACTGCAGCCTTCCACAGGTATTAATCACCTTGGGCCCTGTGCAATTCCTAATCCCTGTATAGGGGTTAAAGGGTTTCAGGGTTCTAGGGGTCCTGCTTGGTGAGTGGCTTCCCTCTAGCCTATCATTAACAGCCCATCTGAGTGTGTGGATCAAGGAAGGCGTTACACCGTGCTCTCTGCAGAAGGCCATGTGGTCCAGGATAGTGCTTTAAAAATTGCTGGACAACCAGGTTCAACACGTGAACCACACAAGCCATGTGTGTCACATTGTCACAGCGAAGGGCCGCACCCATGTTTGCATCATTGTCGCACCCGGCCTTCCCTGGCTGCTGGTTGAGTGGAGACAACCATTGATGAAACTCGGTATCCAGAGCTAACCGTCCACAACTTCTCAGCGGTGTGACTCACATTTCCCATACATTTCAAAGTAAAACTTTGACCGCCTGATGGCATTGAGCTCTGCTGCCAGCATAGTAAGGAGGTGTGTGGTAGTGCTTGTGCGCAGTTACAAGGAAGGGTGGCCTGACCACACAGGGTTTGCGCCAAGGTGGAGGACCCACACGAGGTTGAAGAGGCAGAAGCAGTGTATTAACTTCTACATACAGAAGAAGGATTGAAACAACTCGTGGGGACGGCAAGACTTGGACAGCAGACCCTTCTCCATCTCTCACCATAGTTTGCCAGTGCCCAGTCAGTGACATGTAATGACCCTGTCTATGCTTACTGGTCCAAGTATCTGTGTTGAAATGCACCGTGTCGCACACAGAGTTTCTCAAGGAAGTGGTGATGTTGTGTGCGACATGCTGGTGTAGCGCGGGCATGCTGTTCTTGGAGAAGCAGTGGTGATTGGGCATCTTGTACTGGATCACAGCGACAGACATAAGGTCTCTAAAATCCTGTGTGTCCACTAGGCGGAAAGGCAGCATTTCGGTAGCCAACAGCTTACAGACGGATAGAGTCAACCTCTTCGCTTTGTCATGGGTCGCAGGAAGTGGCCTTTTATTTTACCACATCTGAGGGACAGAGATCTGGCTGCTGTGTGTAGACGGTGTTGAGTAGGGTGTCCATGGAAAAATGCAGGTTTGTGAGGAAAGTGCAGGCGGAGACATGATGTTGCCTTCATCCAACATTGGTGCTATCGATGTCTGAGAGAGCTGTACACACTCACTTGTTTCCCCTTCCAAACCAACTGACGACCTACCAAGCAAACTGACTGTTGCGGTTACAGTGGTGGAAGTTGTGGGTGGAAAAACAGGTGTGACAGCTGTCCCCACAGTCCTAGAAGATGACGAGCGCGCGGATGCACTGGAAGGGGCAGGCGGTGGATGGTTCGCTCCGCTAGGCCGCATTGCAGCACGGTAAGCTTCCCACCGGGCCATATGATATTTATTCATGTGACGATTCATGGAAGAAGTTGTCAAACTGCTGAGGTTTTGACCTCTACTAAGAGAACCATGACAAATTTTACAGATCACATAATTTGGGCGATCTTTTTCTATGTCAAAAAAGGACCAGGCTAGGCAAGGCTTAGAGGCCATGCGACCTGTTGATCCACCCCGAATAATGCTCAGAGGCAGAGTGGTGGCTGAGGATGCAGTTGTAGACGTGCTACCAGTGCTCCGACTCTGTCCAGGAAGGCGCAAGGTAACTTCGTCGTCGGTTGCATCCTCCTCCACCGCCTCTGTTGACCTCCTCGAGTGTCTGACTGTGGGTTGACAGTAGGTGGGATCTAGAACTTCATCATCAATTGTTGTGTTTGCACTCCCCTCCCCCTCAGAACGAGCCTCTTCTTGCCCTGACCGAATATTTAAGTTGTCATCCCAATCGGGTATCTGCGTCTCATCTTCATCAGTATGTTCCTCATTGTCTATAACCACAGGTGTTGGAAAGGCAGCATTTTGGTAGGCAACAGTTTGCAGATGCTGAAAGTCAACCTCCAAGCCATGTCATGCCCTTCTAAAAGCATGTAAAACACAGCGAGGGGACTCCAACCACAGTCTCCCTCGTTTCCACTAACTGGGCCACACACACCCCACTTGACTGGCATCGGTTGACCCCCCTTTTGAAAAAGAAAAAGATGCTTTGCATGAAGCACTCTCAAAAATACGCGTGCCTTTCCCGTCCCCTGGCTGACCCAGGGGAAGAAAAGTCCTCTGAGAGCCATGACTTGTTCATCTTGGTTCTTTTAGAAACACAGCGAGGGGACTCCAACCACAGTCTCCCTCGTTGACACTAATTGGGCCACACACACCCCACTTGACTGGCATCGGTTGAGCCCCCTTTTGAAAAAGAAAAAGATGCTTTGCATGAAGCACTCTCAAAAATACGCGTGCCTTTCCCGTCCCCTGGATGACCCAGGGGAAGAAAAGTCCTCTGAGAGCCATGACTTGTTCATCTTGGTTCTTTTAGAAACACAGCGAGGGGACTCCAACCACAGTCTCCCTCGTTGACACTAATTGGGCCACACACACCCCACTTGACTGGCATCAGTTGACCCAATTTTCAAGATGAAAAAGATGCTTTGCATGAAGCACTCTCAAAAATACGCGTGCCTTTCCCATCCCCTGGATGACCCAGGGGAAGAAAAGTCCTCTGAGAGCCATGACTTGTTCATCTTGGTTCTTTTAGAAACACAGCGAGGGGACTCCAACCACAGTCTCCCTCGTTGACACTAATTGGGCCACACACACCCCACTTGACTGGCATCGGTTGAGCCCCCTTTTGAAAAAGAAAAAGATGCTTTGCATGAAGCACTCTCAAAAATACGCGTGCCTTTCCCGTCCCCTGGCTGACCCAGGGGAAGAAAAGTCCTCTGAGAGCCATGACTTGTTCATCTTGGTTCTTTTAGAAACACAGTGAGGGGACTCCAACCACAGTCTCCCTCGTTGACACTAATTGGGCCACACACACCCCACTTGACTGGCATCAGTTGACCCAATTTTCAAGATGAAAAAGATGCTTTGCATGAAGCACTCTCAAAAATACGCGTGCCTTTCCCGTCCCCTGGCTGACCCAGGGGAAGAAAAGTCCTCTGAGAGCCATGACTTGTTCATCTTGGTTCTTTTAGAAACACAGCGAGGGGACTCCAACCACAGTCTCCCTCGTTGACACTAATTGGGCCACACACACCCCACTTGACTGGCATCAGTTGACCCCCATTTTCAAGATGAAAAAGATGCTTTGCATGAAGCACTCTCAAAAATACGCGTGCCTTTCCCGTCCCCTGGCTGACCCAGGGGAAGAAAAGTCCTCTGAGAGCCATGACTTGTTCATCTTGGTTCTTTTAGAAACACAGCGAGGGGACTCCAACCACAGTCTCCCTCGTTGACACTAATTGGGCCACACACACCCCACTTGACTGGCATCGGTTGAGCCCCCTTTTGAAAAAGAAAAAGATGCTTTGCATGAAGCACTCTCAAAAATACGTGTGCCTTTCCCGTCCCCTGGCTGACCCAGGGGAAGAAAAGTCCTCTGAGAGCCATGACTTGTTCATCTTGGTTCTTTTAGAAACACAGCGAGGGGACTCCAACCACAGTCTCCCTCGTTGACACTAATTGGGCCACACACACCCCACTTGACTGGCATCAGTTGACCCAATTTTCAAGATGAAAAAGATGCTTTGCATGAAGCACTCTCAAAAATACGCGTGCCTTTCCCGTCCCCTGGCTGACCCAGGGGAAGAAAAGTCCTCTGAGAGCCATGACTTGTTCATCTTGGTTCTTTTAGAAACACAGCGAGGGGACTCCAACCACAGTCTCCCTCGTTGACACTAATTGGGCCACACACACCCCACTTGACTGGCATCAGTTGACCCAATTTTCAAGATGAAAAAGATGCTTTGCATGAAGCACTCTCAAAAATACGCGTGCCTTTCCCATCCCCTGGATGACCCAGGGGAAGAAAAGTCCTCTGAGAGCCATGACTTGTTCATCTTGGTTCTTTTAGAAACACAGCGAGGGGACTCCAACCACAGTCTCCCTCGTTGACACTAATTGGGCCACACACACCCCACTTGACTGGCATCGGTTGAGCCCCCTTTTGAAAAAGAAAAAGATGCTTTGCATGAAGCACTCTCAAAAATACGCGTGCCTTTCCCGTCCCCTGGCTGACCCAGGGGAAGAAAAGTCCTCTGAGAGCCATGACTTGTTCATCTTGGTTCTTTTAGAAACACAGCGAGGGGACTCCAACCACAGTCTCCCTCCTTGACACTAATTGGGCCACACACACCCCACTTGACTGGCATCAGTTGACCCAATTTTCAAGATGAAAAAGATGCTTTGCATGAAGCACTCTCAAAAATACGCGTGCCTTTCCCGTCCCCTGGCTGACCCAGGGGAAGAAAAGTCCTCTGAGAGCCATGACTTGTTCATCTTGGTTCTTTTAGAAACACAGCGAGGGGACTCCAACCACAGTCTCCCTCGTTGACACTAATTGGGCCACACACACCCCACTTGACTGGCATCAGTTGACCCAATTTTCAAGATGAAAAAGATGCTTTGCATGAAGCACTCTCAAAAATACGCGTGCCTTTCCCGTCCCCTGGCTGACCCAGGGGAAGAAAAGTCCTCTGAGAGCCATGACTTGTTCATCTTGGTTCTTTTAGAAACACAGCGAGGGGACTCCAACCACAGTCTCCCTCGTTGACACTAATTGGGCCACACACACCCCACTTGACTGGCATCGGTTGAGCCCCCATTTGAAAAAGAAAAAGATGCTTTGCATGAAGCACTCTCAAAAATACGCGTGCCTTTCCCGTCCCCTGGCTGACCCAGGGGAAGAAAAGTCCTCTGAGAGCCATGACTTGTTCATCTTGGTTCTTTTAGAAACACAGCGAGGGGACTCCAACCACAGTCTCCCTCGTTGACACTAATTGGGCCACACACACCCCACTTGACTGGCATCAGTTGACCCAATTTTCAAGATGAAAAAGATGCTTTGCATGAAGCACTCTCAAAAATACGCGTGCCTTTCCCGTCCCCTGGCTGACCCAGGGGAAGAAAAGTCCTCTGAGAGCCATGACTTGTTCATCTTGGTTCTTTTAGAAACACAGCGAGGGGACTCCAACCACAGTCTCCCTCGTTGACACTAATTGGGCCACACACACCCCACTTGACTGGCATCAGTTGACCCAATTTTCAAGATGAAAAAGATGCTTTGCATGAAGCACTCTCAAAAATACGCGTGCCTTTCCCGTCCCCTGGCTGACCCAGGGGAAGAAAAGTCCTCTGAGAGCCATGACTTGTTCATCTTGGTTCTTTTAGAAACACAGCGAGGGGACTCCAACCACAGTCTCCCTCGTTGACACTAATTGGGCCACACACACCCCACTTGACTGGCATCGGTTGAGCCCCCATTTGAAAAAGAAAAAGATGCTTTGCATGAAGCACTCTCAAAAATACGCGTGCCTTTCCCGTCCCCTGGCTGACCCAGGGGAAGAAAAGTCCTCTGAGAGCCATGACTTGTTCATCTTGGTTCTTTTAGAAACACAGCGAGGGGACTCCAACCACAGTCTCCCTCGTTGACACTAATTGGGCCACACACACCCCACTTGACTGGCATCAGTTGACCCAATTTTCAAGATGAAAAAGATGCTTTGCATGAAGCACTCTCAAAAATACGCGTGCCTTTCCCGTCCCCTGGCTGACCCAGGGGAAGAAAAGTCCTCTGAGAGCCATGACTTGTTCATCTTGGTTCTTTTAGAAACACAGCGAGGGGACTCCAACCGCAGTCTCCCTCGTTGACACTAATTGGGCCACACACACCCCACTTGACTGGCATCAGTTGACCCAATTTTCAAGATGAAAAAGATGCTTTGCATGAAGCACTCTCAAAAATACGCGTGCCTTTCCCGTCCCCTGGATGACCCAGGGGAAGAAAAGTCCTCTGAGAGCCATGACTTGTTCATCTTGGTTCTTTTAGAAACACAGCGAGGGGACTCCAACCACAATCTCCCTCGTTGACACTAATTGGGCCACACACACCCCACTTGACTGGCATCAGTTGACCCAATTTTCAAGATAAAAAAGATGCTTTGCATGAAGCACTCTCAAAAATACGCGTGCCTTTCCCGTCCCCTGGATGACCCAGGGGAAGAAAAGTCCTCTGAGAGCCATTACTTGTTCATCTTGGTTCTTTTAGAAACACAGCGAGGGGACTCCAACCACAGTCTCCCTCGTTTACACTAATTGGGCCACACACACCCCACTTGACTGGCATCAGTTGACCCAATTTTCAAGATGAAAAAGATGATTTGCATGAAGCACTCTCAAAAATACGCGTGCCTTTCCCGTCACCTGGATGACCCAGGGGAAGAAAAGTCCTCTGAGAGCCATGTCCACATTGTCAGTGGACAGACACGTGTGCTTATCTGCCAGCAGACCCCCAGCAGCACTGAAGACAGGTTCTGAGAGAACGCTGGCTGCAGGACACGACAAGATCCCCAAGGCGTATGTGGCGAGCTCAGGCAATTTATCCAGATTGGAAGCCTAAAATGAGCAGGGCTCAAGTTGCACAATAATGGAATCGATGTTTCCTTGCATATACTCATATATCTGTGTGTCCTCCTCTTTTTCCTTGTCCAGCTCTTTTGTTTTCGCATGAGTATATGTCCTTGTCACTTTCCCATGTGTTGTGAGCTGTTTGTCACCTTTTGGACACCTTTGAGGGTGTTTTCTAGGTGTTTTTCTGTGTTTGTGATTGCCTGCCATTGTTTCCTATTGGCTCGAGTTCGGTTCGTCGAACGTTCGACGAGCCGAACTCGAACGGGACCTCCGTTCGGCGAACCGACCTCGAGCCGAACCGGGACCGGTTCGCTCATCTCTACTGTTAACTCACTCAGCCTCTTCCTCATGACTGCTGACATTTGTTCCACTGCTGGAACCAGAGAGGTGTAGCTGATGCTACTACAGATGAAGAGAGGAGTTCAGGCCACATCTCTTTTTCCTGCTCCTGAGCTACTCTGTCCTCTCACCGCATCGCAGGAGTTTAGCAGTGTGAGCGGCCCGAGCGGCTCCTCTGGCAAATGCCAGAATTGATGGATGGCCATTAATACCCTGGTTATTATTAAGGTTTCCTGAACTTTATGATATGGGATGAGTGAACTTATAGTTTACTGCACTGCCAAAAAACTTATGACACGTCAGAGGCTTTTCAATTGCTTTAATAGGTGAAGTCTGGAGGTTGAGATGCCAATGACTATTAAATTGGAGGTGTGAGACCGCTCAGTTAAATACTGGTCTCCTGAGAGAAGAAAGACTGTCTAATGACCCTGTATTCAGACTCAGACAAGAGAAGCGTTCAGCTGTGCTCCTGTCTATCAATTCTATAAAAACAAAATGAGGTAGCTATGGAATTCAGCTGTTCTCAGAGTCGTGTCACGTATAATAATGAAAAATATTATGGAACAGCTGACAAACCTAGAAGTGGATGCCCATGGAAAATTTCATCCTCAATTAATCACATTATCAAGAACAAGTCTGCATCTGATGTCCATAAAAGTGCTGTATGTGATGCCCTTGACTAGCCAGGTAGTCACAGATAGCGCCCCGCACAACACCAGTCCCACACAAGGTAACACCAGCCAAACCATAAACCCCAGTCACCTCCCTCAGAGCTTAATGGATACACCAAGAGGCGGAGCCAGATGGTTGGCCATGCCCACCGAGGAGTTCAGAGAGCCAAAGGCAGGAAACACAAGAGAGATCAGTTTGAGAGTGCAGTGGAGGAGGTCAGGCCTGTGGTACAGGCCTGTGACAGACTGACAGGTGCCGGGGTCGGAGTCCTGGTACCTTGGTTAGGAGGCATACAGTGGCCTACTCTGCAGGAGCCGGGAAGACGGCTCGGTGGAACCGTGGTGGACCGGGACAGGGTAGTGGCCCTCCGGTACCGACCCGGGGAACCGACTCGGAAACCGGAGCACACAGGGGGGTATTCAGACCCTGAAACGAGGTCCAGAATCCACTGGACTGAGTTAATTAACTGATTGCGGTCTGGACTATAGGTCCTTTCCCACCCAAGTCCCGACTGAAGACAACAGCCCACCGAGGGGGATAGAAAGCCACTGCACAGGCAGAGAGATCCCACGGGCCAGTGTCTGCGGGCAAAAGGGCTCTCCCGACATACACAAAGCGGGGGAGCGGACTCTCGTGGCTGAAGCGCAGGCAGTCTACACATACACTACACGGTGCAGGAGAAAGGCAAAGACCACCAAACCGGGTGGGGGACCAGACGCAGCCGGCTGCGGGCACCGACCACGATCAACTTTAGTTACCAGAGACTTGTGTGTGTCAATAACAGTGAGTACAACAGTGCCATCCGGCTGCGCACCGCCCTGCACCGCCCAGCTCTCCCCAACGGGTCCCGGGGCCATCATCCCTGCCTACGGAGGGGTTAACATCTTTCTGCATCACCATCTTCCCCGGGTGCCCCGTAACCGCAGCGGTGGTGTCTACACCTTCACCACATCCCGTGGGTGGCGTTACGAACTCAAACACTGCTCCGGCCGTACACCTACCTACCACCCCCCTACGTAGCGCCAGCATCCTTTCAGAGCGAAGTGACCCCGGGTCCGGAGGCGCTCGAGCCACCCACCAACGAGCCCGAATCCGAGCGGCTCGGCTGCAGCTGAGCGCGGGGCGGTATACTGTACAGATTTTGCACAAAACGAATGAAGACTATGGGGTCAAAGTGAGTCACCAAACTGTGGTGTGACGTCTAAGAGCAGTAGGCTCAAATGCATGGATTCCAGTCAAGAAGCCTTTCATCTCTGCAAAGAACCGAAAGATCCAACTAGAGATTGTCAAAGAACACAAATTTATTCTGCACACAAAAACCATAAAACAAATAGATAGAAATGTAATTATTAAAAGGCAAAAACTAAGCTACTAGAAGCATTTCACAACATATATTTCAACACCACAGATACACCACAGATACCACAGATACCGACGAACAATCTCTCCTTTAAGGGGAAGGTTCGTTCGGCGTCACAGCGGCGTCACTAAGAGGCCGCCCAATAGAAGTGGAGGGGCGGAGATGAGCGGACGAAACATCCCGCCCACCTCCTTCCTTCTTTATTGCCGGTGGCCGCAGGTACGATGTTGTTCCTTGTTCCTGCGGTGTCACACATAGCAATGTGTGCTGCTGCAGGAAGGATGAACAACCTGCATCCAAAAGCAGCAACGATATTTGGGAAAGGAACGACGTGTCAACGATCAACGTTTAGGTGAGTATTTTGCATCGTTAGCGGTCGCTCACACGCAACGACGTCGCTAACGAGGCCGGATGTGCGTCACGAATTTCGTGACCCCAACGACATCTCGTTAGCGATGTTGCGTGTAAAGCGGCCTTTAGTGGAGAGAAGAGCAATAAACTTTTGACAGGACCAGGCAACTATCCAAGAATCCTTTTGGTCTCAAACTAGATAAGCTGAGGTTAGAAGTGTAGAGCAGCAGCTTACAGAACTTGGCCAAGTTGAATGCTTTAGTCTATGTGGGAGTCAGGAGAGAAGACTTGGTTGAAAAAGTGTTTGAATGGCAGCTTTTAGATGTACGAGCACATTGAGATATTTCTAAGCTGCTAAAGAGTGTAATTACACTTGTTACCATTTGGTTTTACTTTTTGACGTAGCCACTTGCAGTAATTATCCATAGTCCTACTGAAGTTAAAAAAACGGTTGGTCCATAAAGGATCTGAATAAAATAATTAACTTACAGTCACTGGAATGTCCTGGTTTATCGGGCCATCTCCTATTAGTAGCAACTTCACTGAGATTTCCTACAAAAAATGATTCATGTCACCAATTATTAAGCTAAAATATTGACAAAATGTAATATATAGAAATGACCAGAGCAAGAGAAGTGTATAAATACATGTTAAATCAATACTATTGTGGTACAAACGACTTGGTTTAACTATGGACAATTGGGTTATGGAAGTATGATGACCAAAGCAGACTTAATTTTCACAACATAGCAGGATTACAACGCTGATCCCATTGTTCAGGCAGGTTCCTTTTTCATAAGTAAATATTCACAGCCGAACAGTCTTTCTTTTGGATTTAAATGAAAAAAAAAAATCCTAAAGATTTTAATGTGCATTTGGAGAGCAGGATTATCTGGAATCAGCTTTCCTAGGAACCATTGTTTTCCAATGACTTGGTTAATATATTATTCTCCACAACCCATCTCCCTGGTTAAACAGCACCTATGGTATCAAGAACAATGGCAACCTAGGTGCACTGAACAATCTATTACGGATTGCTTTGTGTACATATGAATAGTGTACCAGTCTAAAGGCCCCTTTACACACTGAGACTTTCAGCGATCCCACCAGCAATCCCAACCTGGCCGGGATCGCTACAAAGTCTCTGGTGAGTCTCTGGTGAGCTGTCAAATAGGCATACCTGGAAAACGACGCAACAGCGATACGGACCTGCAGAACGACCTAGCTAGTCAAACACTGGAAACGAGTGATGTGTCACAATATCTGTCAATCACTATTCTCTGTCAGTCGGTCTTTCCCTCTCGGTCTCTATTCTCTCTCTGTCGGTCCGTCACTATCTCTGTCCCTCTCTCACAGTCTGTCGGTCATTTTCCCCTCCTCTCTCATACTCACCGATCCCCGATCTCCGGGTGGGTGGGTGCAGTGAGACACGTGTCACTCAGCGTGGGGGCGTGTCTCACTGCAACCAATCATAGGTGCCTGTGGGCGGGGAAAGTAGGGAATACGAAATTGTTTAATGAGCGGCCGGCTTTTTCAAAATAGTAAAAGCCGCCGCAGCAGTGTGAATGCCGTGCAGTGCCGCGCCGGAGATCGGGGAACGGTGAGTATGAGAGAGGAGGGGAAAATGACTGACAGACTGTGAGAGAGGGACAGAGATAGTGACGGACCGATAGAGAGAGAATAGAGACCGAGAGGGAGAGACCGACTGACAGAGAATAGTGATTGACAGATATTGTGACACATCACTCGTTTCCAGTGTTTTAAGTCCCCTTTACACACTGAGACTTTGCTGCACAGCAGGAAACAAAGGACCAAAGAATGGTCCTGAACGATTTGTAGCGATCAGCAACTTCACAGCAGAGGCCAGGTCGCTGATGTGTTTCACACACTGCAATGTCGCTGGGGAGGTCACTATTACGTCACAAAACGGTGACGTTACAGCGATGTCGTTTGCGATGTTGCACTGTGTAAAGCCACCTTAAAGCCCCCGTCACATTTAACGACTTATCAGCGATCCCGAAAACAATGTGACCTGATAAGGATCGCTGGTAAGTCGCTGTGAGGTCGCTGGTGAGATGTCACACAGTCAGACCTTACCAACGATGCAGTAACGATGAGCGACCTATATATGAGGTCATTGCTAGGTGTCAAACACACTGATGTGTCCTGCCCAGCAGGACATCGCCTTTGAAGAAAATGGTCCAGACCCTTCGACAACGACTAGCGATCTCACAGCAGGGGCCTAATCGCTGGTAGGTGTCACACATAACGAGATCGCTGGTAAGATCGTTACTGCATCACAGAAAGGGTGACGCAGCAACAATCTCGTTAGCAATCTGGTTGTGTGTGACAGGACCTTAAGGGGTACTTCTCACATAGCGAGATCGCTGCTGAGTCACAGGTTTTGTGATGTACCAGTGACCTCATCAGCAATCTCGCTATGTGTGACACTAAGCAGCGACCTGGCCCCTGCTGTGAAATCACCGATATTTTGTGTTTGAACGACCTCTCCAAAACCAACGATTTTTACCACTTTTGCGATCGCTGAAGGTCGCTCATACGTGTCACACGCTGCGATGTCGCTAATGACGCCGGATGTGCGTCACAAACACCGTGACCCCGACGATACATCGCTAGCGATGTCGCAGCGTGTAAAGTACCCTTTACTCCCCTGGTGAAACGTACGCTGGTAGATGTATGGCAACCCATCTCCCTGGGACATCATTGCAGGCCTGAATTCCAAGCACAAAGCACTTTTTTGGTATGAACTATACTTGTATATATATGCTTACTTCTCTTTGCACTCTGGCACTTTAAATAGGGGATATTCCATGCTGCTATATAATTTATGTCTTTTTTCCCTATATTAATGGCTGCTATCAATCAGGGGTGCAATAATCTTTTTTTAGCATACTGATCATATCATGCTCTAAAGGGGGCTTTACACGCTACGACATCGCTAATGCGAACTCGTTGGGGTCACGGAATTGGTGACGCACATCTGGCCGCATTAGCGATGCCGTTGCGTGTGACACCTATGAGCGATTTTGCATTGTTGCAAAAACGTGCAAAATCGCTCATCGGTGACATGGGGGTCCATTCTCACAAATCGTTACTGCAGCAGTAACGAGGTTGTTCCTCGTTCCTGCGGCAGCACACATCGCTCCGTGTGACACCGCAGGAACGAGGAAGCTCTCCTTACCTGCCTCCCGGCCACAATGCGGAACGAAGGAGGTGGGCGGGATGTTACGTCCCGCTCATCTCCGCCTCTCCGCTTCTATTGGGCGGCGGTTCAGTGACTTCGCTGTGACTTCGCTGTGATGCTGAACGAACCTCCCCCTTAGAAAGGAGGCGTTTCGCCGGTCACAGCGACGTCGCCGGGCAGGTAAGTAGTGTGACGGGTCTGGGCGATGTTGTGCGGCACGGGCAGCGATTTGCCCGTGTCGCACAACAGATGGGGGCGGGTACACACGCTAGCGATATCGGTACCGATATCGCAGCGTGTAAAGCGGCCTTTACTGTATACCCTTTTTTCACCTTTGCTACTGGTGTCCCATTAGATATATGTTTTTACTATTTGTTTTTATGTATCATCACCTTTGCATATAAAAAATATATTAAAAAAACTGATAGCACTTTTTTGTTAAAATATTAATAAAGAACAGAAAATTATTTAAACACATAGAACTTTTTTGTCCTCCTGTTCTTGATCTGTTTCATGGAGTTTGTGTTGGCAGTAGGGTGACAATAAGTGGCACCCTGCCTCCCTACCAGGTTAAATATGGTTGTATGAAGACCTATTTGTAGAACTTATGGAGGGCAGATATGGTTAAGGTATGTCGAACAATTTTACCAGCAAAATGTTATTTGTCATATAATAAGATGGGATCAGAAGGATATTGGATTATGGCTGCAGGTGATGGCCCCAGTATGGGCATCCCTTTTAGTGTGGGGCACGATCCACTGACCAGTCAGGTCAACCGGTACCCAAAAACCTGGTCTGTATCGGCAATTCAACTAAAACCAATGCAAATTCGGGATTAATTGTAAATTTAAAAACCTCTGCTCCCACTGCAGTGGATCATTGCATGGTGCCTCCCATTGCTTTAAGAAAGATAAGGCCAAAACATCATCCAATAATACCCAAGGGACAGACACTGGTGAAGTTAACCACAATGCTCCCTTTGGTAAATAGGTTCCCTGATAAAAAGAAAAGTGGAGTTGTTGGCAGGGGGTTTTAGAGATGGTTTTAGAATTCCCTCTCCTTCATTTCGGATCCTGTGTGCTTCTAAAAACCACAAATCTTCATATCAGTATTCAGCAGTGGTGTCAGAAAAACTGGAGAAGGAAGTGTTAATAAATGATGGGATGGACCCTGAACTATGTTCTGTGGTTTATGCATCATTTTATGATGCAATAAGGCAGGTAAGGAAATGTGGTAGCGGCACATTAACAGCGAATACTGATATCGAATTGGCTTTCAGATTGTTGCCTGTTCACCCAGACAGTGTTACGTTATTAGGTTGTTTTTGGGAGGGGTCACAATTCATTGATTGGTGCTTGCCAATGGGGTGTTAAATATCTTGTGCATTTTTCGAGATATTTATCTCTTTTTTGGAGTGTGTGGTTTGCAACATTTCTTGATTGAAATCGCTAATGCATTATTTGGATGATTTTTTGTGCATTGGACACACTGGTTCCCCCTGTTGTGAAACCATTCTTCGGTCCATGGAATGAGTGTCGAAGCGTTTTGTAGTCCCCATAGTGCCCAAAAAGAAAGTTGGCCCCACTACCTGTATTTGTTTCCTGGGCATCATTATTAACTCGGAGAGTTGGTAATTCTGCCTTACCCAGGGGAAGGTGTTGTTGCTAAGGGCTGAGGTGGCTAGAGCTTGCGGAGTGAAGAAGCTCAATTTGAGAAAAGTTTAGTCCCTGCTGGCTAAGCTTAACTTTGGATGTCACATCATGTCCATAGGTAGGGTGTTTTCTGGTAAATTAGCCAACGCCATGGGTGGAGTAGATGCCCCTCATCACTATGTACGTTTGTCAGAGGAACATAAAACAGACGTAGTGGTTTGGAGACGTTTTTAGAACGGTATAACGGACGTTCTTTATTTATGGATGATGCAGCTAGAAGCACAAGTTTTGGAGCTTACTTTAAAGGACAATGGGACAATGGTGTGTTAGAGGAATGGGTCCAAATCAGGGCTGGTTAAGAATTTTGCGTTGCTGGAGATTTTTCCTATACCTGTGGTATAAACTTTGTGAAAAGGAAAGTTTATGAGCAAAAAGATCCTTTTTAATTGTGACAACATGGAGGGGGGGGGTGTTGGCTATTAATAGTATTTCAGTATCCTCTCCGCCCGTGATTCGGGTATTATGTCGGTTAGTTTTTGGAATATTTGTCCATTAATGCTTCTGTTACAGCTTCTCATTTGCCAGGTGTTTGAAATTCAATCAATGATTCACTCTCTCATTTTCAGTGGGAACATTTTCGGCGTGTGGCTCCGGACACAGAGACCAATGGCCTGTAGTGTCCTCCACACCTATGGAGCTTGGCCTTCAAGCAGCCAAATCCGTAATTTGAGCTTCTTTCACTGTGGCAAAATTATCCACCCTGAAGTGTCAGTCTTATTAATGTCAGGTGGAGTGGTATTATATGGGTAGTGGGTTCAAGTATCACCTGAATCTTCAATACCAGGGTCATGTCTAAATATGGCAGTTAGGTGTTTGCTTAAGGGATCCCTGTTGTTCTTTTAATTAGGAACATTCAGCTAAAGTGTCAAGCTATTTAACTAGTGTTTAAGGCTCTGTGCACATTAGAAAAAATGATTTTTCTTAAGAAATTTATTGAGAGTGAAGGATTAGCGCACCTGCGTTAAAAAACGCACCAATTACGCAGGTGCATTTTTGGTGCGTTTTTAGTGCATTTTTTGCAGGTAGGTCCCTGCGTTTTTTAATGCTTTTAACAGCTACTTTAACAGTTATATAGATAGAGAGATAGAAAGATAATAGATAGATAATATAATAGAGAGAGAGATAGAGAGAGAGATAATAGATAATAGAGAGATAATAGAGAGATACATAGATAATAGATACATAGATAATAGATACATCGATAGATACATAGATAATAGATAAATAGATAGATACATAGGTAGATAGAGGGATAGATAGATACATAGATACATAATAGAGGGATAGATATTCCAGCTTTATTTATGATGTTTGTGGACACACTGCAGTTCTCGCGGCCGGTAATGTGTTCACATCACCGACCGTGAGATATGACCTGGAGTTACCCGCAGCCTCGCTCAGAGAGCCGCATTCAGCACTCGCTCACTGAACGAGGCTGCGTGGAGAACTGTCAGACACGGCTGGAGCAGTGCTGGAAGCGCCACGGGACATCAGTGTGGATTACGTCGGAGCTGTGTTCTGGGGTTTAATAAAGTGGAGAAAGAGGGGGCTTTTTGTCTTTTAATCCAAATAAAGGAATTTTTCGGGGTGTGTGTGTGTGTGTGTTTTTACTGTCACTTACAGATTAGTAATGGCGTGTCATAGACACTGCCATTACTAATCTTGGACTTAGCGGCAGCTATTGGTTGCCATTAACTCATTAATACCCTGATTGCCACCGCATCACGGCAACAGGAAGAGTCGGGGATACGCCGGGACTGTCGCATAATGGATGCGACATTCTCAGGGCAGTTGCGGGCTGATATTCTTGGCTGCGTGAAGGGGGGGGCATTAACCATGGCCCTCGCCCTCCCCAGCCTGAGAATACCGGGCCGCCACTGTGTGTTTACCTGGCTGGACGGTAAAAATATGGTGGAGCACATGCTTTTTTTTTTAAATTTTTTATTTTTAATATGTACATTAGGTTTCTATGTGTCTGTGCATTATATATGTATACTTCCTACACCACTGAAAATGGAGGAACTTTCTCTTCCTCTCCTAGTCACATCACTTCCTTGCAAAATGCAGGGCAATGATGTACACTATGTCCCAAAAAACGCGTAATAACGCAGGAAAACGCAATGAAACGCACATCACTTGCTACCTGCGTTATTCCCTGCGCTATTTCATGATTACATTACAGTCAATGGAAGTGAATAACGCAGTTAGCTGCAGAAAAGAAGTGACATGCTCATTCTTTTTCTTAAGAAAATCTACTGAAATAATTTTCTTAAGAAAAAAACGCAGTGTGCGCACAGCTAATTTTTTTTGCCATAGGTTTTGCTGGGGAAGGTCTGCAGAAAGGTACAACTATTTTCCTAAGAAATTTCTGCAGCAAAAACACAAAAAAAAAACCGCAGGTAAAAACACGGTGTGTGAACATAGCCTCAACTGGGATTTCTGGAATGAATCCTTATAACGACACATACTTACTTTTTTCAGAATGCTGCTTATTCTCATACGCAATATTTCTTTGTTTGCTTTCTTGGATTGAACAGCAATACTCTTGATCACAGGGCAAGATATCACAGAAGTTAATTTCCTGTCGTCCCGCTGATGGATTTTGGGTTGTAGACATAGACGCAGTTATTGCTGTTGAATGAGGGCATTTATGTTTGGTTATTATACACAATTATCTTTTATTCAGTTAAACAATGTATTGTTAATACCAATCTGCAGAATTATTAGAGCAGTGAAATACAAAGACTACCAAGGTTACACCATTGTCTTTCATGCTGCCAGAATATAAATGTGTTCTAAGGGTTTGTTCACGTGGGATAAAATTACTGCAGATTTGCCTTTGCAACTGAAATTTGCAGCCTTTGCAGCATATGCATAGTAGATGAGATTTTATTAAATCTAGTCCACTCGCTGTGAAAAAAAAGAGCAATGTAAATTGATTGGCGTGTCAATTAACGCTGAGAATATTAACAGTGGATTTCAATCCGGTAGTTTGAATGTATAATGATATCATTTGTGCAATAGGGCAGCGTTAAGTGAAATTTACACTGCAGAAATTCCACAAAAAATGTGTTCACTGTGAACATATCCCAATTGTAATTAATTTTCATCAAAAGGAAGAACTAGAAATTATAATGCAAACTGAACATTTCTCTATTCACTAGAACATACCCATAGTAGTGTGAATTGGAGGCAATAATGAGCTTGCGATGTCTGTAAAGCTATTTCTGTGAAGAAACATAAATATTACAGTTTTAAAATAAGGAGCAAGGGAAAAATAATAAACCATTAGGAATTTCTTAATTGTTTAAAAAATGTGTTTTTCTAGATTTCAATATAAAAGCATAGTTTTCTGCAGTTATGAACAGGTATAGACACTGTGAAACGTGCAGTTAAACAGGCCCAGTGGGTAGGGCGTCCATTGCTACCTTTACAAAAAGCTTACTGATGTTCATTAGATTGTTTGTGGCTAAAGCTAATTCATTCCATGGATTACATTTACTGTTTGATTTATAGGGTGGTATATAATGATTAAATTCTGTTGTTTATATTCATTTCTAGAATATTATCTACCATATTCTCTATAGACTGCACTAATGATCCATACATCTTATCTATACAATAGGTATAATATGTGAATGGTGTGGTCTACAACAAGCAAAATACTTACTGTGATGGTGGTGGTGGTTCTCGTTCAATGGCTTCCTCTTGGACATAGAGAATATACAATGTGGAAATGGTCAGAGCACTAAAAGACAGACAAAAGTCAAGCTCAATGCCCTTGTAACATTAATTGTAAAGACATTCAGATCAACAGTTTTTATGTAGAAGAAATTGACCTTTAATCTTTAAAATGCTAACATTGAAATCTTACCCCCACCATAAAACGGCAAAAATAACCCAAGCAAGAAACCTACAATGTTTACCCGAAGAGCGAGTACACATTGTGCTTACAAAAACATACCACTCTGCAAAGAGCCATCTCTAGAGCAGCCCATAGCACTGCAGTCTCCTTACTTACCGGTTGCCAAGGGGGTGGGTGCTCCTCCTTGACTGACAGTTCTGGTGAATAGCTTCATTCAATAAGCACTACTGCTACAATACATTAATAGACTGTCAGTGGTTGACTTCAGTCTGCACTGTTATAACTATATTTGCATATAGAGATAATAGTGCAGGTGAGCATTCGCATGACTCAGAAACGTAGAGTCATGATTACGAGACCTGCTTTGAAAATTGGCACTGTTGGACAATTGTGATTCTACAGGACTGATAACTGCTCAGGAGTTGAGAGGGAGGAGGAGGGAGGTAAACAGCAAACGTCTGCATACAAATCAATGGGCTAGAGACAGTGTCAGACTGGAGAACACGGGGCCCACCAGATAACATAATTTTGGGGCCCACCTTCCAACATTCCCAATATAAGACAGAACCAAGTCTGCAAGATAAAGGAGGACAGTGCTATGTACATTAAGATACAGCACGTGACACTAAATATCAGATTTTTTTTTTTCTTATCACTATTTGGACTATATTGGATTTGATGGAATACAATGGGCCAACTTGGGATCTAGTTGGTTAATAAAATAGTCAAAGGGCAATGGTGTAGGGCAGCTTTGTTGTTTTTTTGGTTTTTTTTTAAATAAAGTATTTTGGGGTTTTTTTGTAGCATTTTATGATAGCACTAGTAATGGAGGGAGCTGACAGATAAATTATTATCATTGAAGCTTTCTCTCAGCCAGAGTTTTTTGTCGCCAATTGACTCCTCCCTCACTATTAAATCACAGACTAATGCACCAGGAGAATTGGGGAAAAAGCTGGTTACCCCCAGAAACAGACCATCCAATGCGATATTGTCGTGGTTGGTACGGGTTAGGCAGCAGTTGTAGTCATGGTATTTTGGGGAACCACAGGTCTCAGCACATTCTGCAGTTAACCCCTCACCTCCCCGTCACCAGACTACTCACAGGACAGACTCCGCCACAGTCTCACACATTCAATCAAACTCTTCAGGCAATAAAGTTCAAACAAACTTCCTTCTTAAACAAACATACAACTTTATTCATGGTATCTTGTTACAGGCCTCGGTCCACATCTAGCCATTACCGAAATTCTTAAAGGGATCTCTTCTACACAAATGTAACAGCTGCAACAGTCGGTCCTCTGACACCTGGGCACCGTATTCCATATCAGCTCTTCCTTTCCCTCACACCACTTCAACTTGACTCCGGGGTCCACATCTGAGTAGAGGTCTCCCCTTTGTGTCCGGCTATCCAGACTTACCCCCACGTCCAGGGGGCACACTGACCTTATCCATGAATGAGGGTCTCTTTCAGTCACCGCCAGCAGGCACAGACTGCAACCCCCCCGACTACTGGTTAAACCCCTCTCTGTGGGGGACATGGGTCCATCATCTTCCAGGATTCTGCGTGCCACAACCGTGAGGGTCAAGATCTGTCTTCAGAGACATCTCACTCCAACATGTCTCAGGTCCCTCTCTCCCTACTCTCTGCTTTCTGTCTTACCCTTTTATATCTCTTGCCCTACCCACCCAGGTGCCAGGAGAACCATGCTGCAACCCTGCCACCTGGTGGGGCGAAAATATAACAAGGCATTTGCAAACAAAGAAAGAATTCAATGGTGTGGCGGGTACAAATGCAGGGGTGGGCCTAACCCTCAACCCCCCTTCAGCATTTTGTGCCTGGTGTGGTTGTAAGCTATTATTTTTAGATTAGGAAGTAATTCAACATCTAAGGACCTTCCCATCCCGAGAGGATCAGTTTACAGGTGTTGCTTTTGTATTGACTGGTTATGGAGCTAGACAAAAAGTAAATAAGGTTGTCTTACATATTAAAACTTTATCCTGTATTAGCTTGAAAACATAATCAGGGGCTCAAGAAATCAAAAAATAATTGTTTCTATAAAAAAAAAAATTGAAATAAATTGCACCAGTATAGTGCAGTACAGGCTGCTCAAAATTAATAGTTAGAAAACAAAAATAACAGAGGCTCCTCTCATTTTATATAACCAAATAACACCAGCACTGACTCTCCATTGATATTGATCCCTTCACACCCTAAAAACACAAGCCAGCAGTCACCCCAGAGGTGGCCTGTCACATCAAATGGTCAAATTCTGAGGGTAACCCGACTACTCTCAGTACCCCTGTGTTGCATGGGTGGACATATTACTGGTGCAACCTACGCGGCCACAAAAGGGCTCAAGAGGTAAGGGGGCACATTTGCACCTCCAAAGTATGTGCAATATAATGAGCTAATGGCCTTTAAAGGGCCCATATACTTTTCTTGCACAGGAGCCCTTTTCGGTCTCTGTCCATCAGCGCTGTGTTGGGTGGTTCAAGTGTAACCGTTGTTTTAATTTTTATTTCATAATTCAATAGTACACATGAAAATCAGTTCTGAGGTAAAATCTGTGTTCAGTGAAGACTTTCCCATTACTAAGATAGGAGATGGCAGCTGTTACTGAGGAGATTCTATGTAGCTAGAAGAGGGAGGAGGAGGTGGAACTCTGTCTATAGCTCTGCCCTCTGCTTCTACCTCCTCTCTCCGCCTCTAGCGCCTCCCTCTGCTTCTCGTGCCTCCCCCTACTTTAGCTTCTTCTTCCTTCCATCATCACAGAATTTCATCAGTAACAACTGCCATCTCCTAACTCAGTAATGGGAAAGTCCTCACTGAATACAGATTTTACCCCAAAATTGGCGCTCTTTGATCTGCCCTGAGCAGGGCAGATCAAAGTATTGTAGTGCGCATGAGCGAGATCTCAATGCCCACCTGTGTGCATGATGTGGGACGTGTAATGCACCCAGGCTTCAGAAAAAAGATGGTCGAAAGAGGAGGCATTGCAGCCAGAGAATGGAGACACCCATTTGACCCATCTGCTCTATCCTTCAAGCCACACATCTAAGCCCTCTTCACCTCATCCAGACTACAACTCAAAAATATCTCCTGGATCCGTGCTTTCCTTAACCAAGATTCAGCAAAAACATTAGTGCATGCCCCCATCATCTCCCGCCTCGACTACTGCAACCTCCTGCTCTCTGGCCTTCCTTCCAACACTCTTGCACCCCTCCAATCTATCCTAAACTCTGCGGCCCGCTTAATCCACCTCTCCCCTCGCTATTCCCCAGCCTCGCCACTCTGCCAATCCCTTCACTGGCTTCCCATCGCCCAACGACTCCAGTTCAAAACATTAACCATGACATACAAAGCCATCCACAACCTGTCTCCTCCTTACATCTGTGACCTAGTCTCCCGGTACCTACCCGCATGCAACCTCAGATCCTCACAAAATCTCCTTCTCTACTCCTCTCTTATCTCCTCTTCCCACAATCGCGTACAAGATTTCTCCCGTGCCTCCCCCATACCCTGGAACGCTCTACCACAGCATATCAGACTCTCCCCTACCGTGGAAAGCTTCAAGAGGAACCTCAAGACCCATCTCATCCAACAAGCCTACAACCTACAATAACCCTCAGTCCAGTACACCACTGCGCAACCAGCTCTGTCCTTACCTATAGTACCATCACCCATTCCCTATAGACTGTGAGCCCTTGCGGGCAGGGTCCTCTCTCATCCTATACCAGTCTGTTATGTACTGTTAATGATTGTTGTATGTATACCCTCTTTCACTGTAAAGCGCCATGGAATAAATGTCGCTATAAAAAAATAAATAAATAAATAATAATAATAATAATAATCTGCACTGTACCGACCATTTAGGTGAGTATTATAAAGTCATTTTTACGCTCTACACAGTGGCCTGGGCTCTTATATACAGTATGTTAGAATTCTGTATATAAGAGCCTACTGGTGGTGGCCGCAGCTTATAGTCACCAGATATGGTGACAGGTTCCCTTTAACACAGAAATTGCAGTGCTAAAAAGGTTTGGATCGTGGGGCGCAGTCATGAATGTAAGGGCTAAAGGGATTCCACTCCTCAAAACAGAACCACATACTGTATACCAAACAGGAAATATAGGGCGATCACTAACAAATGCATTCTCCAGAATATCTTTCCAAAATGTATTAATCAATATCTGAAAATCGCAAAATATAATTAAAACATATGTACAGCACAAAGAGGGCCACCATAATAGAATGGACCCACAACACCCTACTTACCCAATATTGCAGCATAGCCACCAGTACAATAGTGAAATACTAGGTCAGTATACAGAGAAGTACAACAGCAATAAATGGATTTGTATGGGTGTTTTTGACCTGTGATGCGTCTCAAAAATCTATGTATATTCATAATTATTTTACAGTGCGGACACGCGGTCCTCAAGAAAACAGCCCCATACAGTATAATGGATACATATTCTATCTGTGAAAAACATGGAGAGAATACATATGTGAGAATGGACGTCTGAATGAGGTCTTAGGTTGGAGACCTTAGAAACCCCACATGTATAGTCTGTTTCCTCAGGGGTAGTGTGTCGACTGAAGGTTTGGCCTTAAATAATAGATATGGACATGGTAATAATTTACACAATTAGTACATCCAGTAAATAGTAACCCGCTGTGATTTGCACCTAGTGTAGGCTGGTTTCAGGTGGAACTGCACATGGAATCAGCATTTATAAGCAGTTCTAGATTGTAGTGTTTCAAATCATTACAGTTCAATGTGGAAATTACACTTTGCGGCAATTCCTTGACGATTTGCACGGTGGATTAAACCCTTTGCATTGTATGGGGTAGAAGGTGCAGTAAAATCTGCATGGAATAGGTGCAGTTATTGTCACGGATGGGTGCCGCCTCCGCTGCGGCAACCGGGGCTGCTCGAGTGACGCTTGGGTCCGGGATCATTTTTGGGGCTCGAGTGGTGACCGGACCCGGAGCTCGCGCAACCACCCGTCCACGCACACAGTGAAAGAGGGGGGTAATTACAGGGGAGATTATCTGTGATGCCACCCGTGTGTTGCGGTAATGGGATGGTGGCACCGCCGCTTCCTCTCGGGGCCGGCATCCGGGACCGATGACGTTGGGGCAGCACGGTGGTATCCCCTCCATGGGTAGGGGAGAGGTGTTAACCTGGGGCCCAGGTGTGGGTGATGATCAGGGCTGCGGCGCTGTCGGCAGGTTGGACTGGATGACACCGGTGTACTCACAATTAGGAAGAAATCACACCAAGTCCGTATTGTAAACGAAGGCCGGATGCCGGTTGCCTCTGGAGGTGTGTGCTGGTCCCGCACACGGGTTGGCAGTGTAGGGGCCCTTCCTCCTGGACTCGTGTTTTTGTGGTGTATAGATTAACCCTACGTGGAATGGGAGAAATCCGCTCCCCTGCTGTTTTGGACGCAGAGGGAGCCGTTGAACGCAGACGCTGACCCGTGGGAATTCAATGGGTTATTGGCGGACACCCTGTCCCCCACCTTGGGTTGCCGGTCTGCTCTATCTGGGCTTCTCTCTTCAGGAACAAGGCCTGGTACCTTGTCCCGCTGGTTAATTAACAAGAGGCTTGAAGCTTGCCTTGTCCTAGGGTCCAGGTACCCCGCCCGTGCACGGCCTCTGGACCGAATTCGCTCTGTCGGTACCGCCAGGCCACAACCCTGCCCCGGTCCACTTCGGGTCTCCCGCGACTGAGTCGCTGTCTCCTGTGGCCCTACAGAGCCGTCTGCCACCTAGTCGGTCCTCCCGTGGTCCCAGGGCTCCAACCCTGACCACTCTGCACTCCGACTCTCCTCAGCTCCAACTCCACTCAAAACTCTGTCTCTCTGCTCAACTGCCAACTCTGAACTCCCTGGTTCCCACCCAGTGTCACCTCAAGACCCCTAAGTGGGCGTTCCCATCCGCCTGGTCCCGTCCACTGGTGTGTCCTGTGTGTCATGGGGGGGCCACTAGGATTTGTGGCTGGTGTTTCCATGTGTGGGGTGTGTGGTGTAAATTCCCAAGGAGGAGGTGATTCCTGTACCCTTGGTGGGGGGTACAGTCATCTGTGACTACCTGGTTTTGCCAGGGCGTCACACTCCCCCTTGGTAAAACACAGCCCGTCCGTGGGCTGTCCGGCACTGGTATTTATTTTTTCAGGAAATGGAAAAAAGGGTAAAAAAACAATATTTAAAACATGTAAAAACATTTCTTCTCTTTATGGGAGGCACAAATCTTAAACGTTACATAATTGTTGCCATCTACCCCTTTTTTCCCACCCAAAACACCTGTACCCTCCCTTGGTGCCACCGCTAGTCAGGTGTCACACCATCCTGGGTTTTGGTGGGTGTCTTTGGTGGTGTCCGGGTCAAAGTTCTGCACCCATTGTCACTGGTTTCCGTGGCGACTGGGCCTCGGCCGACTCCACCGCAGGCCCTTCCTCCAATCTTCCTCTCCAGGGGGTGCCGCCTTCTAGCGGTGAGTAACAAGAAGGTAGATGTGGGGTTGTTTACATGACCCAAGAAAGTTTTTGGGGCGGTGTCGCCAGTCCTGAGACCATGGTCCATAGTTAACAGTTAACGGGGGTAAACATATTTTTCAACACAACTGTAAATAAAGGCAGCCGGGAACCTCTACCTCACTTTTTATCTTGATATAAGAAACGGTGGGAGGCAAGTCAGGGGGCTTTGTTTACTACCACCCACTTCTTTACATCAAGGGGGAACCAACCCCGCTCTCCTTAGTGTCGTGTGTAGCTGACCATATCGCCGGGCTCCAGATTGCGGTCTGGATGGCCAATGGGTAAATGCGGGGCTACATCCCTCCGGGACATGACTATTTCAGCATCCAGTCCCGGATCGTAGATGAACCCCCACCCTTTCTGGGTGTCAAAATGGCGAACCTGCTCTCTGTAGGTTAGGCCCCAGACCCGGAAAGTGGCTTGGCGCAGGTTGTCCTTTTCTCTATAAGTGCGAGCAAGCACGTCCGCCTTTTGCCTCTCTCGGGCAGCGATCTCTCTTCGCAACTGCCATTGCTGCCGCTCCCAGTACGGGGCATGGGTTCTGTGCTCCGCCTCCTGCTCGGGAGCCAGGCCCACACGGATGCCCCCGGCAATGACCGGACTCTCTCTCCGCCGTGGGCCCCATCGCTCAGCGGCCCACCCATCCTCTCTGCAGGTGCCTGTCAGCTGCCCAACAGCCGGGACATGGTATTTGGGAGCGGCCGGCACCGCGAACCAGACAGACTTCCGGTCGGGTTCTGCCTTCGGTGCAGCCGGGCGGACTGCTGGGGCCGTCGTCATCTCTGTTGCGGCCGGGCGGACTTCCGGGGCTGGGGATGACATCATCTCTGTTGCGGCCTGGCGGATTGCCGGGGCCGGGGATGTCGTCATCAGGCTTGCGGCCTGGCTCGGGGCCGGATGGGATGTCGTCAGGGTTGCAGCCTGTCTTGAGGCCGAGACGGGTGCCAGGTCGGTGGTGCAGGTCAGGCCCGAGGTCCCCATTGCTGGGTCCTCTTCTTTAGACAAGACGGGTTCCGCTGCCATTATTAGGGGTAGCGGGCCGATTGGGGTGCTAGCTGCAGACACAGTTGGTGAGGGAGGCGACGTGGCGGATGGGGGCAGGCCGGACCCCTCAGTTGGGACGGCCGGTTCTTGGGGAACATAGGGGCGTGGGTCACTGCTTACCCTCTCCTCCGAGGCCATCTCCATCTCGTGCGCCCGGACAGCTGCAGCCAGGCCCTTCATCTCGGTGGTCCACCGCGTCATGATGAAATGTGCCTGGGCCTGTATTCTACGGCACATCTTCTCCGTCTGCGCTTCAATCCAGTCAGCGGTCCCGGGAACGGGCCTTTCCACTTGCTGGTTGTCGGACTCCTGAGACATCCTGCCGCTTGCTTGTCCAGGAACGGGATTTGACAAAGTCCTGGTGTCACTGCCTTTTATCTTCTTGGTTTACATGCCGCTCCCCTTTGGTTTTCCACAGCAGTCTCGCGAGACCCACTGTCCTTTGTGACTTCCTGCTTTGGGAGTCACTGAGTTCCGCCCACGTTCTTAGGGGGCGGGGCTTCGGTTTTGCGCCTTCTTCGGGGAAGACTGTGACGTTGTTGTAGATTTGGCGCCAAAGATGGCGGCAGTTCAAGATTTTGGAGCGCTTCACGGATTTCAAGGCAAGGCGCACGGCATCTACTGATGGGGTAAGAATCCTGTTCGTGACGCCAGATTTTGTGTTGTCGCGGATGGGTGCCGCCTCCGCTGCGGCAACCGGGGCTGCTCGAGTGACTCTCGGATCCGGGATCGTGTCTGGGGCTCGAGTGGACCGGGGGCTCGCGCAACCGCCCATCCACGCACACAGTGAAAGAGAGGGGTATTTACAGGGTAGATTGTCTGTGACGCCACCCGTGGGTTGCAGTGATGGGATGGTGGCACTGCCGCTGCCTCTCGGGGCCGATGACGTTGGGGTGGCAAGGTGGTATCCCCTCCACGGGTAGGGGAGAGGTGTTGTCCTGGGGCCCAGGTGTGGGTGATGATCAGGGCTGGGGCGCTGTCGGCAGGTTGGACCGGATGACACCAGTGTACTCACAATTAGGAAGAAATCACACCAAGTCCGTATTGTAAACCAAGGCCGGATGCTGGTTGCCTCTGGAGGGGTGTGCTGGTCACGCACACGGGTTGGCAGTGTAGGGGCCCTTCCTTCTGCACTCGTATTTTTGTGGTGTATGGATTAACCCCACGTGGAATGGGAAAAATCCACTCCCCTGCTATTTTGGATGCAGACGCTGACCCGTGGGAGTTCAATGGGTTCTTGGCGGACACCCTGTCCCCCGCCTTGGGCTGCCGGTCTGCTCTATCTGGGCTTCTCTGATCGGGAATAAGGCCTGGTACCTTGTCCCACTGGTTAATTAACAAGGGGCTTGAAGCTTGCCTTGTCCTTGGGTCCAGGTACTCCGCCCGTGCACGGCCTCTGGACCAAATTCACTCCGTTGGTACCGGCGGGCCATGACCCTGCCCCGGTCCACTTCGGGTCTCCCGCGACTGAGTCACCATCACCTGTGGCCTTACAGAGCCGTCTGCCACCTAGTTGGTCCTCCCTTGGTCCCAGGGCTCCAACCCTGACCACTCTGCACTCCGACTCTCCTCAGCTCCAACTCCACTCCACTCAAACTCTGTCTCTCTGCTCAACTGCCAACTCTGAACTCCCTGGTTCCCGCCCCGTGTCACCGCAAGACCCCTAGGTGGGCGTTACCATCTGCCTGGTCCCGCCCACTGGTGTGTCCTGTGTGTCATGGGGGGGCGAATAGGATTTGTGGTTAGTGTTCCCGTGTGTGGGGTGTGTGGTGTAAATTCCCAAGGAGGAGGCGATTCCTGTACCCTTGGTGGGGGGTACAGTCATCTGTGACTACCTGGTTTTGCCAGGGCGTCATATTATTAGCAACATGGATTAAAGTAGGAATTCTCTCAGGTCTTTTTTTTTCGCTCAAAAAAGAAGACAGGTGAAAAAGCATTATCACTGTTATGGGTGCATAATGTACAGTATTTGTAAAAATGTTGGATTGCACATGTATCAAAAAATCTGATGTGTGAAAAAGCCATTATTGACAAAGAGAAGGGGTGGGAGGGGGCCCTTACACAATCATAGCTTTAGGGGTGGAAGGAGGCCCTTAAACATTTATAGCTTTATTAATATGGAAAGAGAACTTTCTCTAACTTTCTCTAACTCGCCACCTCTAGACTATATGTGGAAGCTCTGTTTTTGTATTCCCTCCAAGGTCATAACTGATTGAGGCCCATCACTCAAGCCTCGCAACTGTCTAAATGCAACTGTCTACATGCATAAACGAAGTGTGAATGTACCATGTTTGCATAGCTCTCAGTGTGTGTCCCTTGTTTAGTAAAGGATGATACAAATATTGTGGGATGGGTCCCCCAGTGACCCATTACTGATTGAGAACTCCCTTCCCCACCACCTATACCTATATCAACCTTTACTGAATCAGGGCCACTATCACTAACACTGATAGCTATGCACGAGTAGAAGTACTCACATGGGGGGCACTCTACTCGGTGCAGCCTGCAGACATCCTCCCACTCCCAAAGCTAAGCAGACAGAGGTATGTGTGTGTGTGAGGGGGAAAGATGGAATGAGGTGTTACGGTAGCACAGGGAGTTTTATTAAGGTAGTACAGCAGAACTCAATGTAGATGCCAGTACTACCTTAAATAATGATCCAGACATTAGTCAAAGTGTCTTTGCGCCAAACATACAAAAGCAAGGATGGGTGGACACCGAAGGATCGTCCGGTGCTCTCCTAGGCCAGTCTGACACTGGCTAGAAATAGCTGACTGGTATGTTAGGCTTTAACTCCTCTCCTGGAATGTAACTACTGTGCACACTTGGTCATATACTAATGGCCTAGCTCCATCGCAAAAAATTGTACACTATTTAAGATAAAAGCTCTCAAATTAGGGGAATGACAGCAGATTGAAAAAGCAAGTTGATTTTAAACTTGCTTATTTTCATGCTATTTACGGTAACTAACTAAAGAACTATAATAGCAGAAGAACACATTTTTAAATCTGGACCCTTGTTTCATGATTAGAGTTGAGCGCGGTTCGCGGTTCGAGGTTCTCCAGTTCGCGCCTCGAGTGATTTTGGGGGCTGTTCTAGATAGAACTAAAACTCGAGCTTTTTGCTAAAGCTCGATAGTTCTAGATATGTTTGAGAACGGTTCTAGCAGCAAAAAGACCAGCTAATTACTAGCTGGCTTTCCGCTGTAATAGTGTAAGTCACTCTGTGACTCACACTATTATTAAATTTCAGTGTATAGTGTGCGGCAACAGCGCAATCAGATCACTGCTGTATGGATAATGGCGATCGCCATTTTTTTTTTTTTTTTTTCCTTGTCTTCCTTCCCTAAGCGCGCGCGTGTAGTGGGGCGGGCCAGCATGTCAGCCAATCCCAGACACACACACAGCTAAGTGTACTTTTAGCCAGAGAAGCAAGGGCATGTGTGATAGGATGTCCATGTCACATGTCCCTGCATTATAAAAACGAGTATCTGCCCGTCCGGACGCCATTATCTCTTCTGCGTCCTTGGTGTCAGTCACCGCTGGCGCAACGCCTATCTACGATACTGCTGTGTACGCTCTATACACAGCGCTGTACAGAATAGGGATAGCACTTTCTATCAGTCCTTTTAAGGGCTAATACCAGCAGGGTCAGAGCCATAGGTGACAGGTCCGTGAAAACAGAGTTTAACAGCTACACAAGATGACAGCGTCTGTGTAGCTAAGGTCAGGGATTTCCTCGCTGCATTTCCCCATTAGGAGGGATAGAAAGGCAGGCTTCCTTTCCTCTACCCAGACCCACACCCCTGCCACTGTACCCTCCTGCCCTTTGCACACTCAAACTCATTGTTACTAAGCCATTATACTAGCAAACACTGAGTGAACTTAGTGGCATCCTAAACGTGGCTGTTGGACTTCTGTATTGTCCCACTAGTGCAAAGATATTTGCAGCACGTCTGCCTGCATTGCACACTCAAACTCATTGTTACTAAGCCATTATACTAGCAAACACTGAGTGAACTTAGTGGCATCCTAAACGTGGCTGTTGGACTTCTGTATTGTCCCACTAGTGCAAAGATATTTGCAGCACGTCTGCCTGCATTGCACACTCAAACTCATTGTTACTAAGCCATTATACTAGCAAACACTGAGTGAACTTAGTGGCATCCTAAACGTGGCTGTTGGACTTCCGTATTGTCCCACTAGTGCAAAGATATTTGCAGCACGTCTGCCTGCATTGCACACTCAAACTCATTGTTACTAAGCCATTATACTAGCAAACACTGAGTGAACTTAGTGGCATCCTAAACGTGGCTGTTGGACTTCTGTATTGTCCCACTAGTGCAAAGATATTTGCAGCACGTCTGCCTGCATTGCACACTCAAACTCATTGTTACTAAGCCATTATACTAGCAAACACTGAGTGAACTTAGTGGCATCCTAAACGTGGCTGTTGGACTTCTGTATTGTCCCACTAGTGCAAAGATATTTGCAGCACGTCTGCCTGCATTGCACACTCAAATTCATTGTTACTAAGCCATTATACTAGCAAAAGTTTAGAATAGACCTGGCTCACTATATGGTGGGTGCTCGGGAGAAAAGAGTCAACAGCAGCCAGCCAGGATCCTTACCTCCGGACGCAGGCCTTCCTATGTTCCCCATGGGTCCTCTGACCAGCTCTCTTTAAGCGTCCCTCTGAGAAGACCCTACATCATAGGGCCAGTCCTGATGCCAGTTATCCATCCTATAAGCTCTGACTGGGTCTCCTACCTTCTCAGCACATCATTATACGACTCTTCTGGCAATATTCACTGGCTGAGCTCGGCATTTCTGTACATGGTCACAGTATTTATACTCACCTCCCTACCTTTCTGTGATGACCTATACAGTTCCATGTTGGTGCAATATATTGTTTCCAATACGTTAGTCATTTATCTTTTTTCTTTAGTCTGATAGAACCCTTGATAAAGGTCCTACCGAGACCGAAACGTTGGGACAGACTTTTTTTTTATTTACATTTTTGCAATAAAATCACTCTTTAAAGGGAACCAATCATCAGGATTTTCGTGTATAAGCTGCAGCCAGTGCAGTACTGGCACTATCATGCACAGTGTGTACATACCATTGGGGTGCAGCTCAGGTGTTTAGGCAGTGAAATTCATCTTTATAAAGTTTGAAATTTCGTGCACTTTTTGATTGACGTGTGCACCTCTCTGTTAATGTCCGGGCGGGTTATGCAGGAGTTCCCCGTCCCCCACCAGCCTGTTCCTCCCTCTCTCCTGATGTCCGGGCGGGTTATGCACGTGTTCCCCGCCCCCCCTCGCCGCCTGTTCCTCCCTCCCTCCCTCTGGCTGTATGTAAATATCTAATCTTCAGAAACACGGCGCCGGAGTGGGCCTCTGCGCACAGCGCTTATCTCCGGCGCCATGTTTCTGAAGCCCGCATCACACAGCTTGGTGTTAGAGGGCGGCGCATGCGCCCTCGCTCCTTCAGATCCCGTTGTGACCGCAGGAGCGAGCGCGATCACAACAGGACTGCAGAACAGCTGATCGGAGGACGCGATTACCTGCTGCTCCTGTATCGTGCCGCCCCAGGACACCGGGCCAACACACCAGCCGGTGTGACATCGCTGTGGCGCCGCCCTCTCAGACACCAAGTTGTGTAATGCGGGGGCTTCAGAAACATGGCGCCGGAGATAAGCGCTATGCGCAGAGGCCCACTCCGGCGCCATTCTTCTGAAGATTAGATATTTACATACAGCCAGAGGGAGGGAGGGAGGAACAGGCGGCGCGGGGGGGTGGGGAACACGTGCATAACCAGCCCGGAGAGAGGGAGGAACAGGCTGGTGGGGGGGCGGGGAACTACTGCATAACCCGCCCGGACATTAACAGAGAGGTGCACACGTCAATCAAAAAGTGCACGAAATTTCAAACTTTATAAAGTTGTATTTCACTGCCTAAACACCCGAGCTGCCCCCTGATGGTATGTACAGCCTGTGCATGATAGTGCCAGTACTGCACTGGCTGCAGCTTATACACGAAAATCCTGATGATTGGTTCCCTTTAAGCACCAAAAACCCAGACTGTTTGCCTTTTTCTACAATTGGACTGCCGGAGTTATTGTTTGGATTATACTAGCAAACACTGCTGCTAGTTTAAGGGCCGTAGTTGCATTGTCAGGGATAATTATTGTTGTTTATTCTGCTGTTAATAAAGCTAGACCACCGCTGAAATCTACACCACCTCTCAATTTTTACTACCACATTTTAAGTGCACAATCTTGTCGCAATCAAAATGAGTGACAAAATGACAGATGCTGGTGGAAAGGGGAAGAGGCGTGTTGGAAAAGGAAAAAAAGGGTTTGTCTATGGGGAAGGTGGCAAAGCTCCATTAACATCTGCTGAAGATAGACCATCTTCCAGCAGAAGTAAGATGTCCACTACTTACCGTGGACAATCCGATGTGCTCCCTTTTTTACGGACACAAACAACTGGAACAAAGGTAGATGATGGCCAAAAAAGGAAAATGCTTGAATGGATCTCAAGTGGTCCAACAAGTGCCCTCTCCGCCACCTCAACTACCACATCCAAAAAACACCAGTCCTCTGAGTTGTCATCCCAATCAAACTTGCTTTCTCCCAGCTCTGAAGTCTCCATCCGCCCTGCACAGTATGGTGGAACTGAGATGGCTGAGTATGCAGAGCTGTTCAGTCACACTATAGCCTGGGAATCAGAGGTCTGCTCCCAAGCTACAGTGAGTACAGACCAGGAAATGGTCTGCAGTGATGCCCAGAACCTTTGTGACTCTGATTCAGGCCGTGAGAACCAAGTTTCTGAGCATAATGTTGACCCTTTTTCACAAACTGTAACACCTGTTGTTATAGACAATGAGGAACATACTGATGACGATGAGACACAGATACCAGATTGGGATGACAACTTAAATATTCGGTCAGGGCAAGAAGAGGCTCGGTCTGAGGGTGAGGGGAGTGCAAACACAACAATTGATGAGGAAGTTCTAGATCCCACCTACTGTCAACCCACAGTCAGGCCCTCGAGGAGGTCAACAGAGACGGTGGAGGAGGATGCAACTGACGACGAAGTTACCTTGCGCCTTCCTGGACAGAGTAGGAGTACTGGTAGCACGTCTACAACTGCATCCTCAGCCACCACTGTGCCTCTGAGCACTAGTCGGGGTGGATCAGCAGGTCGCATGCCCTCTAAGCCTTGCCTAGCCTGGTCCATTTTTGACATAGCAAAAGATCGCCCAAATTATGTGATCTGTAAAATTTGTCATGATTCTGTTAGCAGAGGGCAAAACCTCAGCAGTTTGACAACTTCTTCCATGAATCGTCACATGAATAAATATCATATGTCCCGGTGGGAAGCTCACCGTGCTGCAATGCGGCTTAGCGGAGCGAACCATCCACCGCCTGCCCCTTCTAGTGCATCCGCGCGCTCTTCATCTTCTAGGACTGTGGGGACAGCTGTCACACCTGGTTTTCCACGCACAACTTCCACCACTGTAACCGCAACAGGCAGTTTGCTTGGTAGGTCGTCAGTTGGTTTGGAAGGGGAAACAAGTACGTGTGTACAGCTCTCTCAGACATCGATAGCACCAACGTTGGATGAAGGCGACATCATGTCTACGCCTGCACTTTCCTCACAAAGCTGCATTTTTCCAGGGACACCCTACTCAACACCGTCTACACACAGCAGCCAGATCTCTGTCCCTCAGATGTGGACAAATAAAAGGCCATTTCCTGCAACCCATGACAAAGCTAAGAGGTTGACTTTATCCCTCTGTAAGCTCTTGGCTACCGAAATGCTGCCTTTCCGCCTGGTGGACACACAGGATTTTAGAGACCTTATGTCTGTCGCTGTGCCCCAGTACCAGATGCCCAGTCGCCACTACTTCTCTAAGAAAGGTGTGCCCGCGCTACACCAGCATGTCACACACAACATCACCGCTTCCTTGAGAAACTCTGTGTCAACGGGTGCATTTCACCACCGATACTTGGACCAGTAAGCATGGACAGGGACGTTACATGTCGCTGACTGGGCACTGGGTAACTATGGTGATAGATGGTGAAGGGTCTGCTGCACAAGTCTTGCCGTCCCCACGACTTGTGTGTCAATCCTCTGTCTGTCCAAATTCCACCACTGCTTCTGCCTCCTCCACCTCATCTGGGTCCTCTACCTCTGCCCCAAGCCTGCCTGGTCAGGCCACCAGCGTTTGCACTGCGCAGAAGGAATCACGCACCCCTCATTACTATGCTGGCAGCAGAGCGCAATGGCATCAGGCGGTCTTTAGCTTGACATGTCTTCGAAATAGGAGTCACACAGCGGCTGAGTTGTGGGCAGCTCTGGAGACTGAGTTTAATAAATGGTTGTCTCCACTCAACCTGCAGCCCGGTAAGGCCGTGTGCGACAATGCTGCAAACCTGGGTGTGGCCCTTCGCCTGGGCAAGGTGACACACGTGCCTTGTATGGCTCACGTGTTGAACCTTGTTGTCCAGCAATTTTTAACACACTATCACGGCCTAGATGGCCTTCTGACCAGGGCACGAAAACTGTCTGCTCACTTCCGCCGTTCAAGCGCCGCAGCTGAGCGACTTGCATCGCTCCAGAAGTCTTTCGGCCTGCCGGTTCATCGCCTGAAATGCGATGTGGCGACACGCAGGAATTCGACTCTCCACATGTTACAGCGACTGTGGCAGCACCGCCGAGCCCTGGTGCAATACGTCATGATGTATAGCCTGGGCCAATGAGAAGCAGAGGTGGGGCAGAGCACCCTGATGGAGTGGTCTCAGATCAAGGACCTATGCACCCTTCTGCACAGTTTCGACATGGTGATGAATATGTTTAGCGCTGACAATGCCATTATCAGCATGACAATTCCAGTCATTTACATGCTGGAGCACACGCTAAACACTATTCGGAGTCAGGGGGTGAGACAACAGGAAGGGGAGGAACTACAGGAGGATTCATATGCGCAAGACACAACAACATCCCCAAGGTCCAGACGTTCATCATCACCAACGCGGCAGGCATGGGACCATGGGGGACAGGGATCAACAAGGGCGCATGGTAGCAGGCGAAATGTTGAGGAAGGTTCAAGAGAACATGAAGAAATGGAGGACGAACTGTCCATGGACATGGAAGACTCAGCGGATGAGGGAGACCTTGGTCAAATTTCTGTTGAAAGAGGTTGGGGGGAGATGTCAGAGGAAGAAAGAACGGTTAGCACCTCTATGCCACAAACACAGTGTGGACTTGGTCCGCATGGCTGCGCAAGACACATGAGCGCCTTCTTGCTGCACTACCTCCAACATGACCCTCGTATTGTCAAAATTAGAAGTGATGATGACTACTGGCTTGCCACACTATTAGATCCCCGGTACAAGTCCAAATTTTGTGACATAATTCCAGCCATAGAAAGGGACGCACGTATGCAGGAGTATCAGCAGAAGCGGTTACTCGATCTTAGCTCGGCTTTTCCACCAAACAGCCGTGCAGGTGCAGGGAGTAAATCTCCCAGTTGTAACTTGACAAACATGGGACGGTCTCGTCATCTTCAACAGTCTACCCGTACCATGAGCACCGTATCTGGTGCTGGTAACAGCAATTTCATGGAATCTTTTCATAATTTTTTTAGACCGTCCTTTGCAAGGCCACCAGAGACAACAAGTCTGACACATAGTCAACGACTGGAGAGGATGATACAGGAGTATCTCCAAATGAACTTTGATGCAATGACTTTGCAAATGGAGCCTTGCTCATTTTGGGCTTCAAATCTTGAAAAATGGCCAGAGCTCTCAACTTACGCCTTGGAGATTTTGTCGTGTCCAGCTGCCAGCGTTGTCTCTGAACGTGTCTTCAGTGCTGCTGGGTGTGTGCTGACAGATAAGCGCACGCGTCTGTCCAGTGACAATGTGGACAGACTAACGTTCATCAAAATGAACAAGTCATGGATCCACAAGGAATTTACTACCCCTGTGTCATCCTGGGGAGAGTAAATGCTTGTGGATTTGGAATGTGCTTGATGCAAATCAAAACATCCTGTTTGCAACTAGGGCACAAGTGCTGCCTCTGATGGGGTGTCTGTGTGGCCCAATTTTTGGAAAAAAGGGAGACTCCGCTTGGAGTAACCCTTGCTTGCTGTGTTTTTTAAAAGGAGCCAAGATGAACAAGTCATGGTTCAGCAAAGACTTTGCTACCTACCCCGGTGTCATCCTGGGGACGGTTAAGAATGGCGTATTTTTGAATGTGCTTGATGCAAATCTAGCTGTGAAGTGTACAACTGGGGCACAAGTGCTGCCACTGAAGGGGTTAGTGTCTGTGTGGCCCAATTTTTGGAAAAAAGGGAGACTCCGCTTGGAGTAACCCTTGCTTGCTGTGTTTTTTAAAAGGAGCCAAGATGAACAAGTCATGGTTCAGCAAAGACTTTGCTACCTACCCCGGGGTCATCTTGGGGACGGTTAAGAATGGCGTATTTTTGAATGTGCTTGATGCAAATCTAGCTGTGAAGTGTACAACTGGGGCACAACTGCTGCCACTGAAGGGGTGGGTGTGTGTGTGGGGCCCAATTTTTGGAAAAAAGGGAGACTCCACTTGGAGTAACCCTTGCTTGCCGTGTTTTTAATAAGGAGCCAAGATGAACAAGTCATGGTTCAGCAAAGACTTTGCTACCTACCCCGGTGTCATCCTGGGGACGGTTAAGAATGGCGTATTTTTGAATGTGCTTGATGCAAATCTAGCTGTGAAGTGTACAACTGGGGCACAAGTGCTGCCACTGAAGGGGTTAGTGTCTGTGTGGCCCAATTTTTGGAAAAAAGGGAGACTCCGCTTGGAGTAACCCTTGCTTGCTGTGTTTATTAAAAGGAGCCAAGATGAACAAGTCATGGTTCAGCAAAGACTTTGCTACCTACCCCGGGGTCATCTTGGGGACGGTTAAGAATGGCGTATTTTTGAATGTGCTTGATGCAAATCTAGCTGTAAAGTGTACAACTGGGGCACAACTGCTGCCACTGAAGGGGTGGGTGTGTGTGGGGCCCAATTTTTGGAAAAAAGGGAGACTCCACTTGGAGTAACCCTTGCTTGCCGTGTTTTTTAAAAGGAGCCAAGATGAACAAGTCATGGTTCAGCAAAGACTTTGCTACCTACCCCGGTGTCATCCTGGGGACGGTTAAGAATGGCGTATTTTTTAATGTGCTTGATGCAAATCTAGCTGTGAAGTGTACAACTGGGGCACAACTGCTGCCACTGAAGGGGTGGGTGTGTGTGGGGCCCAATTTTTGGAAAAAATGGAGACTCCGCTTGGAGTAACCCTTGCTTGCTGTGTTTTTTAAAAGGAGCCAAGATGAACAAGTCATGGTTCAGCAAAGACTTTGCTACCTACCCCGGGGTCATCCTGGGAACGGTTAAGTATGGCGTATTTTTGAATGTGCTTGATGCAAATCTAGCTGTGAAGTGTACAACTGGGGCACAAGTGCTGCTACTGAAGGGGTGGGTGTGTGTGTGGCCCAATTTTTGGAAAAAAGGGAGACTCCGCTTGGAGTCACCTTGCGGTGTTTTACATGATTTTAGAAGGGCGTGCCATGCCTATATCTGTGTCTCCTCCTCTTTTTCCTTGTCCAGCTCTTTTGTTTTCGCATGAGTGTATGTCCTTGTCACTTTCCCATGTGTTTGTGTTGTGTTATGAGTTGTTTGTCACCTTTTGGACACCTTTGAGGGTGTTTTCTAGGTGTTTTTATGTTTGTGATTGCCTGACATTGTTTCCTATGCGGTTCGAGTTCGGTTCGTCGAACGTTCGACGAACTGAACTCGAACGAGACCTCCGTTCGACGAACCGAACTCGAGCCGAACCACGACCGGTTCGCTCATCTCTATTCATGATATTTGTGGGTCCCAAAGGGGGGTCTCAATTCTATCACACATTTATGGCAAGTCAGGGAAGTCTGCCATAAATGTCTAAGATGGTAGTACCCCTTCATGATAAATAGCTTTATTAAAATAAAGAGTTGTACATTTCTTAAAACTAATTCTATTTTAATTTATTTACCAAAGTGCCATTACAGAGATCAAAGCAATTACAGTAGTTTGAAAAATCCTTCTAGAACATTGCTGTTGCTTGGTTGGAACCTGAAAATTAAAGAAATAAAATTAGAATGTATTTTTGTAAGATGAGCCATATTTGTGTCAACTTTTTCAAAGATTATGTGGTTAACATCTGTACAAATTGTCCTATCATTTTATAAGAGAGGATTAGACCTTTCAGAAAGACCATGTATGATTTGTATCACTTTGCTCCTATGGGCTCCTAGAATGTATATCTGCTACTGGTTTTAGACCAGTATAATGATTTAGTAAAGAAATGTATGAGTTTGTGGTTTACTATGTTTCATAAGCATAGATTTTATTACATTTTGGCCTTGCTGTTGATTACAATTATTTATTGTTTACTACAGTGACTATTATTTAGGTTTATTCTACATATATTAGCATGCCAGGGTCTAATAAATGCACCTTTTTATGTACTTTACCTAAAGTTCTTCCTTTTTTCTTCCACTAACCTTTTTTGCTTTTATTGGAGCTGCTTTCTTTTGGAGTGGAACATGGTTGATCTTGCTGAATCTGTAATAAGACAATATTTCAAACTCTAAAGGCAAAGTATGCTCAGTATACTTAGGGACACAATCTGCTAGACCAGACCTGAGCAAGGGGCGGCCCGCGGGCCACATCCGGCCCACCTACTCTCTGTGACCGGCCCGCCTGGCTCAGGACGTCCTTGCTGGCCGGTCAGTGATGAGGGTAATCTGACCTGTTGTCCGGAGCTCCAGGCTCCGGGAGGCCCGTGGTCAGATTGCCCTCATCGCATGCTGCGTGCCGGGTAGGAAACAGAGGACAGATCCATCAGCTCCGCACAGTCAGTGCAGGCAGCGGAACACAGGAATCTCTCCTCTGTTCCCTATCCGGCACCTTTCTTTGTGACACACGCGTGCCCTGATATCGTCAGTATGGCGAGCGGGTGTCATTTGAAAAGTTCCCGCCCGGCAGGAAAAGAAACTGCAGCGGCGGGGCCTGTACGGAGAGAATCAGCGGCTCCTAGGAATACAGCGTCGGCGCAGCCTGGGCATGTGAAAGAGAAGCCGCTCAGCGGGGGGCTCGCACGGAGGTGCCTGAGGAGGGACAGTAAGAAGAGAGAGCGGGCGGGGTGGGGGAGGGGGGTAACTGTTGACAAATATTTGGGGTATAGTGGTTTAGTATATGGGAATGTAATTTTACAGGTGTGTTATATGGGGGGGTGTAGTGGTGTTGTATATAGTGGTGTAGTATATAGGGGTGTAGTGGTGTAGTATAATACAGGTGTATATAGGGGTGTAGTATAATACTGCACCCCTATATACACCTGTATTATACTACACCCCTATATACACCTGTATTATACTACACCCCTATATACACCTGTATTATACTACACCCCTATATACACCTGTATTATACTACACCCCTATATACACCTGTATTATGCTACACCCCTATATACACCTGTATTATACTACACCACTATATACTACACCTGTATAATACTACACCCCTATATACACCTGTATTATACTACACCCCTATATACACCTGTATTATACTACACCACTACACCCCTATATACATCTGTATTATACTACACCCCTATATACACCTGTATAATACAGGTGTATATAGGGGTGTAGTGCTGTAGTATAATACAGGTGTAGTATATAGTGGTGTAGTATAATACAGGTGTAGTATATAGTGGTGTAGTATAATACAGGTGTATATAGGGGTGTAGTGATGTAGTATATAGTGGTATAGTATATAGAGGTGTAGTTTATTACAGGTGCAGTGTATAGGGATGTATATTACAGGTGTAGTATGTGGTGGGTGTAGTGATGTAGTATATGGGGATTGTGTGTGTATGTATGTATACATTGCGTGTATGTATATATATATTATATACACACACAGTATATATGCGTGTGTGTGTGTGTGTGTATATATATATATATATACACCGTATATATATATATATATATATATATATATATATATATTGTAGAACCGAGTTAATTATATTAGTCTGGCCCTCTAAAACCATCCCAACTTCTCATGCGGCCCCATGGGTAAATTAATTGCCCACCCCTGTGCTAGACACTACGTTACATTCAGTTATTCTCCATAGAGTAATGATAATATCCCACAGTATGTATTGCATTTTGACAATTTGCATAATATTTTACAACTATTTTTAATTATTTCAAGTAATAATAATCCATGAATAATCCATGCATTTTGTTTCAGTAAGACGCCAATGAATGCTCTCTAACCTTGAAGTAGACCTTTCACTGGTGGTTTGTTTTAAGCTGCTTATTCGTTTTAATTTGGCAAGCTTTTGGTTCCACAGTTCAAGCTCCTCAATCCTCATTTCAAGGTTATTTGTCAGTTTACAGAGCTGTTTTACAGCGCCCACGTTTTCCATGAAGATTTGATCCTAACAAAAGAAAGAAGAATGAGTGACAAACACTTTGGTATGTCGCTGCTTTCTATTGCAGGGAGGTGGTCTACAGACCATTACAAGGCTTACACCGTAACATCTTTGTGGTCAGCTATAGACATGGATGAAAGATGCACATTTTTCTGCTATTGTTATTTCTGTTGCCAACAAGGTGAGGAGACCTAACTTAAAGATAGAAAAGGTAAAATGTACAGCCCTCTCTCTGAATCTAAATACTCCTCTGACACTTAGCAAATGCCCTGGGTCTCTCCTCCAATCTACACCTTTGACTAAATCTCCTTTTTATTAGGCTCACTTTACACTGGCATCTTTGCTTCCATTTTTATATAATTAATTATTTATTTATTATTATTTTTTAACTGCCTTTAGCTTGATCTCGAGCCATAGTGACTTTATGGATAAACGCTCTGTAGGAATATCAATCTTATGTTAGCCTAGATAGGTTCACCAGGGTCTTTTCCACCATTATCTTGATAGTATCAAGCCATCAGGTTGCTGATCTTCTTTGCTCTGTTCCTTCTATTTTTTTGACCATGATGTCCTTCTTCAAAGATTGCTCTCTTTATATGATGTGTCCAAATGATGCAAGTCGTCATTTGGTGATCCTTGCTTTGAGTGAAATGTCTGGCTTGAATTCTTCCAAAATTGATTTGTTTGTTCTTCTTGCCATTTTTGGTATTAATAACATCTTTCTCCAGCACCACATTTTGAAGGCGTTGAATTTTCTTCTGTTTTGTTTCTTTATTATCCAGGCTTCCTATCTATATGTTACTACAAAAAAGACCAGACTACAGACTATGTACGAGCCGTCAAATGTTCCTCTACTTGAAGACCTTATCCAGTGACTTGCTGATTTGTCCATAGCTATTCTCCTACTGACTTCCGGTGTCATCACTGCATCTTGAGTGATCAGTCATATGAGTAGGTTGAAGTCTTTTACAATGTCCAGTTAGTTACCGTCCATCTCAAACGTCTCCGGATCATACCTGGCAGTAGTCATTATCTTTGTCTTCTTTGTATTGAGTAGGGGTCCCATGTTTGAGCTTTCCTTCTTGACACTCCATAATAAGTCCTTCATAGAGATCTGATATTGATGACTTATTCATACAGATCGGATATTTATAACCTATCCATAGGAGGATAAATTGCAGGACAGGTTATATATTTCTTTTAGTGCTGGGTTATGTATACATATATAAATGACCATGTAATGTGAACATATATATACATAAACTCTCCAGTTTATTATAATTTTGTAGATCCAGTGCCATGCAAAAGGTTTGGCACCCCTGGTCAATATTATTTTTTTGTGAACAGTTAAGCAAGTTGAAAATGAGAAATCAGTAGGAGAAGCAAAAGAATGAAAGAAAAATAGAAAAGTAAAACCACCTCGAGAGAAAAATCTGGCCTTCACCCTATATGCTACAAATATGGCCAAATAAATCTAACAAGTGTGACGCCCTGGACTAGCCAGGTAGTCACAGACATAACACTACACACACCCCCTCCCCTGGATAGTCACACCAGTCAAACAAAAAACCTTGTTGCCTCCCTCCAGGGCCTGATTTCCACACCAGGTGGGGCAGAGCCAGGCGGTTGGCCACACCCACCGAGGAGTTCACAGGTCTGGAGGCGGGAAAAGTGTCAGATTCGTTTTGGAGGTGGAAGTGTGAGGAGTAGAAACTGCTAGTGTCTGGGTCGGAGCCCAGGCACTGACAGCAAGGTTGGCAGATGGTGGTGGCCATCTGCAGGAGTTAGTGGATCTCTGCGGAACCGTAGGACCGGGGTCGGGCGGTGACGCGCCAGTACAGAACCAGGGAGTGGAGTGAAGCTAAGCACAAAGGCAGGGCCATCGGACCCCGACTAGGCTTGGAGCAGCCAACAACGGTCAAATCCGAGTGTGACCGGAACCCCAGGGGTTTCCTAACAACCAAGACCCGACAGAAGGCAACAGTCCACACCGTGTGGATACACAGCCACCGCCATAGGCTAGAGATCCAAGGGCCAGAGCCTGCGGGCAAAACGGGCTCCTTTGGTACCTATACGCTGAGGAGCAGACTACTGGTGGGCAACCACAGGAGTCAGAATATTCTAACAAGGTGCAGGGAAAGACAGCCACCATCAGCCATCCGGGGAGAGCACAAACACTGCAGCCGGCTGCAAGACCCGTCCATTCAGCCATTTGTTGTCGGCTGAGGCTGCGGAGGGTTGCCGCTGCAGGGCAGCAATGCAGGCCGCGACACAACGGTGCTCCCCAACCCAGATGGTGCCGGTCGTGGCCCGCATTGGGGGGTGCCTGCTGGGCCCGACCCCTGCGCTAAAGGAGCCGCCATATTGAGAGCGGCAGCCGAACCCGATGGGCCGGGAAATAGAGGCCCGGGAGAAGGAAAAGGCTGCTACGTTGGCACGCACTAGCGAGGCAAAGGACGCTCTCTGAAAAGCCCCTCCCGAAGCACGGGGCCCGACCTTCGAAGGCCAAGTCCGGCAGTTCTGCCTCCGGCGTGGATGGGGGTTTATTTATGAGCCAAGCCTGGGGGTCGAGGCGTTCTTCTCCCGGCGAGATGTGCACAGCCAGCTGCCCCTGGGACATCCGGAGCGTGACCTACGTGCGGGTGAGTTGGTCACATACACCTGCCACCTGGGAGAGAGAGGCTGGTTCGCCCTGGATGTCCAGAGAAGGGTGAGCCGCAGTGATCCCGAGCAGCCCCGGTCACCTCCTCCGCCGTACAGTCCCAAGATGGATCCAGAGGAAGCATATGACGACGGCGACCTCAAATAGTGGCAGCGGTCCTCCGTTGCAACCCAGTTGTCCCCGTTGGGACCCTCAGTACTTTGTTCCTGTTTCTAAATAGCTGAATGAATGAACACCAATCATCCGAGTTTGTAACCTGATTTTCAACAAGCTGATTATACCGGCCGTTGCCAACAAGTTGTCCCCGTAGGGACTCTATGTCTTTCCGCTAGCCCTTTAAGAGACAAGGCTGAGAACTTGCAGGCCAACCACGAATTTGTGGCCTTGTAAATAAGTTGTTGGGCTGTTTTCCGTTACCGCCTCCGGAGAGGGAGATTGGAGGAAGGACCCGCAGCAGAGTAGGCTGGGGTCCGGCCACCACCAGGACCGGTGGCCATCCTCCGGGGGTCAGGGGCCCCCCTGGACGGTCTGGCCCCTGGGGTCCCCTGAAGTGACAGCCGGGTGCGAGATACTGTACCCGTTCCCGCTTGGGAGACCTGGAACCGAGTTCCTGCTTCCGGACTGGGGAAGAGGGGTGCTGCCCATTTCTTAGGGGCAGCATCAAGGTTTAGGTTACTTGGGTGGGGAAGCGGATGAACATGAACCCGTCCGTTATTATTAAAAATGTTTTTATATGTTTTGCAACGTTAAAGTGCCATGCCTCCCGTAAGGGAAGAACTAAAAATATGCTTTACATGTTAAATTATATTTTGCAGAAAAATAAAACCGGTGATGGACAGGCAGCCCGCGGACGGTCTGCATTTCACCAAGGGGGAATATGACGCCCTGGACTAGCCACGTAGTCACAAACATAACACCACACACACCCCCTCCCCTGGATAGTCACACCAGTCAAACAAAAACCCTTGTTGCCTCCCTCCAGGGCCTGATGTCCACACCAGGTGGGGCAGAGCCAGGCGGTTGGCCACACCCACCGAGGAGTTGACAGGTCTGGAGGCGGGAAAAGTGTCAGATTCGTTTTGGAGGTGAAAGTGTGAGGAGTAGAAACTTCAAGTGTCTCGGTCGGAGCCCAGGCACTGACAGCAAGGTTGGCAGACAGTGGTGGCCGTCTGCAGGAGTTAGTGGATCTCTGCGGAACCGTAGGACCGGGGTCGGGCGGTGACCCACCGGTACCGAACCAGGGACTGGAGTGAAGCTAAGCACAAAGGCAGGGCCATCGGACCCCGACTAGGCTTGGAGCCGCCAACAACGGTCAAATCCGAGTGTGACCGGAACCCCAGGGGTTTCCTAACAACCAAGACCCGACAGAAGGCAACAGTCCACACCGTGAGGATACACAGCCACCGCCATAGGCTAGAGATCCAAGGGCCAGAGCTTGCGGGCAAAACGGGCTCCTTCGGTACCTATACGCCGGGGAGCGAACTACCGGTGGGCAACCACAGGAGTCAGAACATTCTAACAAGATGCAAGGAAAGACAGCCATCATCAGCCGTCCGGGGAGAGCACAAACACTGCAGCCGGCTGCAGGACCCGTCCATCCAGCCGTTTGGTTTACCAGAGACTCTGTGCATCTGTTTCTGAGTGAGTACAACAGTGCCATCCGGCACCGCGCCGCTCTGCCCCTGCAACCCTGCACCCCGGCCATCCAACCTCCCCGTATCACCATCCGGGCCCCGGGATCACCAACCCCTACCCACGGAGGGGACAACATCCTAGCTGCTCCCTACCATCTCTCCCAGGATCCCCGTCACCAGCAGCGGTGGTGCCCATAATCACCACGACCCGTGGGTGGCGTCACGAACTATCTCCCAAAACAAACCACCCCCTTTTCACTCGTGGGCGAGGAGCGCTGCTCGAGTCCCCAGGTCCGGCCCACCGCTCGAGCCACTGAGCAGCAGCAGCGGACCCGAGCGTAGCGAGCGCGGCCCCTCCGCTCGCGACACAAGCAATGGTTACATTTAAATCAGCAAGCCCTCTGGAATGACAAACTAAGAATCCAAACGTCTGAATGGATAGGTGGCTGACAAGTAGTGCCACACAAATCTAACGACATCCAGCTTGTACGAGGCTCTCTCAGTACAATGAGTGGGCAAAGGACAGAAGGAAGGAAGAATAATGACCTCATTAAAGTGGAACACCAAAACCACCTTAGTGAGAAAAGACGGACTGGCCACAACACCACCTTTTCCTGGTGCAGGTTGTGATGAGCGCAACATGAGAGGGGAGCCAGCAACCAACCTGATGAAGAAAATTACTATAAGAAAAGCCTCCACATAGAAGAGATAACATCTGCAAGGAGTTTGTATATTCTCCCCGTGTTTGCATGGGTTTCCTCTGGGTACTCCAGTTTCCTCCCACACTCCAAAGATATACTGATAGGGAATTTAGATTGTGAGCTCCATTAGGACAGTGATGATCATGTCTGTAAAGCACTGTGAAATTAATAACATTATTTAAGTGAGTAAAATAAATAAATGGCAAAGTGTCTCTAATTGGCTCAAAGGATCACTTTGAAACAATGCCGGAGTCAGAAACCTGGCCCAGAGGAAACTAAGCTCAGTTTCAACTCTAAACCTGACTGCAAAAAAAATGAAAGAAGTTCCAGCAAGGAAAAGGATATGGTACAATGTTGCTGTTTTTACACCAATGAAAGTAGGCATTCCAAGTACAATGGTAGATACAAAGTGATGAGAGCTTTCATGCCCTGATCATACTCTGGATGACTAGACCCTACAGGCCTGATGCCTCAGTATTGTTGATTCAATAGCCATGCCATTAAATTGAGTGACCATGTACTCTGATGGCAGAGCAGACTCTGTTAAAGATGATCTGGATTGCTAAGTTGAATCCAATGGACATCTACAAGAAGTTTGACCACTTCCGCATACCTGAATCTTCAATGTCTGTCTAACACAATCTGTCTGATGGGAATCCCCTGGGCCTTGATCTCCTTGAGAAGGCTTGGTAGAAAAGGCAGAGGAGGAAACAGGTATTGGAGAGTTACCTGTTACCAAGGGATAGGCAACACGTCGACCTCGACTGCCAGTGGATCTCCAGATCTGGCCGAAAAACTAATCTTGAGACCTTGTCACCAACTGATTCTTGAGACCACCTCAGCACCTTTGCAGTTTAGTCTGGATGCCTGTAGATTGACATGTGGAGTGCCCCAATGAAAACAGATCTAGCTAAAGACTTCCTGATGAAGTAATCACTCTGCTGTGGATAACCTTTCCCTGGAGGTGGGCGAATAGCAACTATTTTTGTTTGGATAATGCTTACCGAATACCGAGTACTCTGCCAGTATTCGTTACAACAAGAAAAATGATTGGGTTCCCCATTAACTTGCATTAGGTACGTTTTTCGTGATGAATACCAGAATAGTACTTTGGGATTTGTTACAAAAAATCCGAACACAAATAATTACTATTTATTCATCACTTCCCTTCACGGTTTAAAAAAATCTGTGGCCCAGTTGTCTACTTTGGGCATATGGATCATTTAGATCAATGACACTCTGTTTCATGACATCTGAACAAAGAACTGATGGAAGATTGCTCCCCTTTTGAGGAGACTGTGGTAAAAATTTTTATATATGAATACACATATATGAGAAACGGGTTTGTGCCGCGCTAAAGAACACTGTATCCAAGGTATTTACTTAAAAATCTCTTTCTGTCCAGACATTTTCTCTTTTTCCCTGAGGAAGGAGACGGTTTATGTCTCTGAAACGCGTTGGAACTGTAATAAAGAAAGAGATTTTTAAGTAAATACCTTGGATACAGTGTTCTTTAGCGCGGCACAAACCCGTTTCTCATATATGTGTATTCATATATAAAAATTTTTACCACGATCACTACGGGGCCGCTGCTTGGAACTACGCTGACACTCACATGCCTTACTAGGGGTTGTGACTTGCACAACCTCATCAGGTGAGTGTTTTTACTTTTACTTCCTAAACGGTTATTACCGGGTAAGACCCTATTTGCGCCTTTTGTTTCCTTATCTCTAGCAGCTTTTGAGGAGACTGGCATTTGTCATCAGAATTTTCCACTGGGTAGGGCGGAAGGAGCAACCCTGAAATAAGAGGGACAATGTTAATCACCATCTGAGATACTAATAGAAGTGGAATGGTAGGCAGACAGGCCTATTCAGGGAGAGATTCAGCCTATCCCAACAAGTCAGAAAGGAATTCTGCAAGGGTCTGAAATGAATCTGAATGAAAGGAAACATCTGGAAAGCCGCCAACATCTTGCCTTGGATGCTCATGCAGAAATGGAAGATGCTTCTCATTGGTCATCTCAAGAACCAGATGTCGGACTGAAGGTCATATCTCTTTTCCTTAGGAAGAAAGACATGGAGTGTATCAAATCTCATCCCCAGAAAATGTAGGCATTGCGGTGGGACCTGAGGAGACTTCATTCTTTTGAGAATCCATCCAAAGGGCGACAAGGTAACCAAAATTAACTGTAGCCACTGTAGACTCCAAATTCTCTGAGTAACAAGGATGCTTGATGATAGTATCATACAGGTAAGGGATGAAGGAAGCAGAAGAGTGAAGTGGAGGGACACGACCTGCAATGAAAAATACCTTGGGCACAAGGCTAGATTCTTGATGCTGGGACTCTGCAACTGCTGCCACGCCACCGCCGCTCCTATCACCTCCACGCAGCAACTGAGGTGAGTAGCGCGATCAGCTGAGCTGTCACTGAGGTTACCCGCGGCCACCGCTGGATCCAGTGACAGCGGGTAACCTCAGTGACAGCAGCTGATCGCGCGGCTGTCTTCATTACCTGCGTGGAGGTGACCGGAGCGGCTGTGTCTGCTGCAGCTCCGGTCACCTCCATGCAGCAGCGCTGGAAGCGACGCTGGAGCATCCTGGAGTACGCCGGACAAGGAGGGCTTTTTGGGGCTGATTAAAGTGGTGAACCAGGGTATATGTTTGTGTTTTTATTTCTAATAAAGGATTTTTTCGGGTGTGTGTGTTTATTTACTGTAATTTACAGATTAATCATGGAGGGTGTCTCATAGACGCCTGACATGATTAATCTAGGACTTATTGGCAGCTATGGGCTGCCAATAACTCCTTATTACCCCGATTTGCCAACGCACCAGGGCAAATCGGGAAGAGCCGGGTACAGTCCCAGAACTGTCGCATATAATGTATGCGGCAATTCTGGGCGGCTGTTGGCTGATATTGTTAGGCTGGGGGGCTCCCCATAACGTGGAGCTCCCCATCCTGAGAATACCAGCCTTCAGCCGTATGGCTTTATCTGGCTGGTTTTAAAATTGGGGGGGACTGCACGCCGTTTTTTTTAATTATTTAATTATTTATTTCACTACACAGTATAGACACGCCCACTGGCTGCTGTGATTGGGTGCAGTGTGACACCTGTCACTCAGCGTGGGGGCGTGTCTCACTGTAACCAATCATAGGCGCCGGTGGGCGGGTAAAGCAGGGAATACGAGATTGTTTAATGGGCGGCCGGCTTTTTCAAAACAGTAAAAGCCGCTGGAGCAGTGTGAACGCCGTGCAGCGCCGGGGATCGGGGATCGGTGAGTATATGAGAGAGGGGGATAGACTGACATGGACAGAGAGTGAGGGACAGAGATAGTGACCGACTGACAGAGATTAGTGACTGACAGACATTGTGAGGCGCTTCAGAACGCAGCTTTTCAGCTGCGCTCTGAAGCGGACCTTTTTTAAGCTGCGGTGCAGAGCGCACACCTGCGCACATAGCATCAGACACCAAAATCGTATGAGGGATGTCACACGTTACAATTGACTAGGTTCGTGCAACAAAACGCTCAATTCTAGAGAATGATACGATGTGTTTGCGATCAACGGTTTTGCGTTCAATCCTGATCGCAAGTAGATGTCACACGCAGATACCTCACAAACGATGCCGGATGTGCGTCACTTACAACTTGACCCCAACGACAGATTGTGAGATATATTGAAGCGTGTGTAGCGGGCTTTACAGTACATACTTAACTGTTCTGAAGAAGCTTGATTCTGTTGCTAGGCATTGGGATGTCCAGGCTCCATGTTCAATTCTGTTCAACTCCCCGGGGTTGCAGGACGTGGATTTTATGGTCTCTGTGAGTATCACTTATCATATGCTATATTTAGCGTTATTTGTTACTAAATGATCTAGGCAGTCTGTATATACCTGGTGAAATGGTTTGGAGGACTTAATTGATATGGTCCCACGATTTGCCCGTGACGCACAACCGACGGGGGCAGGTGCTTTCACCAGCGATATCGCTAGTGATGTCGCTGTGTGTAAAGCCCGCTTTAGTGCTAGCACGCTAGATATAGTTTACTGGGGAGAAGCTGACTGTTTTAGTTAATTGTTAGTGTCAGCCTCATTGTTGGTAGCAGACTTAACCCATGCTTCCCGTGTTCCCCAATGTAGCATCAAAGAAAATATATTTTAATATGAAATAAATGTCTTTTTTTTTTTTTACTTTGGGGTGAGCGAGGATTGCAGTGAATGCTTTTATTTTTTACTACATTTTTTATTTACATTTTTTCAAATGATTTTTGTATATATATATATATATATATATATATATATATATATAAAATTTGTCCCCCAATTCATCATATGGACCATAAAAGACCCAGTTACAGTGCATTACTGTGCCATAAACAACTGGCAGCGCTCATCTGGGTCTACTAGGACTCAACAGCTCTGCCAGAAATTTAGCGATCATATGGTCACCAGAAACTAAAGAAGCATCTGCAATACAAATACTTCAGGGTACACTACATAGCACTCATTGACCTCCAGGAAATTGGTGAAATATAAGAATGAAGTGGAAATAAACTGCTTTCGTCTTCTCCCCAAAGTATTGGCTGCAGAATAGCCAGGACTCAGACCTGCTCCTACTGGATTGCAGCTCAATTTACAATAGTGGGGGGGAGGTGTTAAATCCCAGACCTATCCCCTTAAATATATGGTGTTTAATCATTATCAAGTTAAAGAACGGCACATTATGTATGGCACATTATGTGGACGCTCTTAAAGCCTTGTGTAAAGAGAGTGCAATGTGTGCTGCTATCCCATTCATTCACTGTAAAGGTCCAGTCACACTAAGCAACTTACCAGCGATCCCAACAACGATAGGGATCGCTGGTAAGTTGCTAGGAGGTTGCTGGTGAGATGTCACACTGCGACGCTCCAGCGATCCCACCAGCAACCTGACCTGGCAGGGATCGCTGGAGCGTCGCTACACAAGTTGCTGGTGAGCTCACCAGCAACCAGTGACCAGCCCCCAGCGCCGCGTGGAAGATGCTGCGCTTGGTAACTAAGGTAAATATCGGGTAACCAACCCGATATTTACCTTGGTTACCACCGCACGGAGCTACACGTGCAGAGAGCAGGGAGCAGCGCACACTGAGCGCTGGCTCCCTGCTCTCCTAGTTACAGCACACATCGGGTTAATTAACCCGATGTGTGCTGCAGCTACATGTGCACAGAGCAGGGAGCAGCGCACAATGCTTAGCGCTGGCTCCTTGCTCTCCTAGTTACAGCACACATCGGGTTAATTAACCCGATGTGTGCTGCAGCTACATGTGCACAGAGCAGGAGTCGGCACTGACAGTGAGAGCGGCGGAGGCTGGTAACAAAGGTAAATATCGGGTAACCAAGGACAGGGCTTCTTGGTTACCCGATGTTTACATTGGTTACCAGCCTCCGCAGAAGCCGGCTCCTGCTGCCTGCACATTTAATTGTTGCTGTCTCGCTGTCACACACAGCGATCTGTGCTTCACAGCGGGACAGCAACAACTAAAAAATGGCCCAGGACTTTCAGCAACAACCAACGACCTCACAGCAGGGGCCAGGTTGTTGCTGGATGTCACACACAGCACCATCGCTAGCAACGTCACAAAAGTTGTTCGTTAGCAACGATGTTGCTAGCGATGTTGCTTAGTGTGACGGGGCCTTTAGGTGCATAGAGATTGAGATATTCAGAGCCTATTAATGGGCTAATCACTGGGTATGCCAATAGTTAACCTCTCTGGGATCACTAAGTATCACCGATACTGTGGCTAGGTGATATGTTTTTATTTTGGAACAACCCCTTCAAATACAGCCTAACCTTTTAGTGGGATATGTGAAGAATATAGCTGAACATATCCCACTGTGTTGGAGTGCCAGTATTTTATATACCAACCACCTAGGCAAAAACTCAGGCCCCTGAGTTGTCAAAATGTATTAATGAATATACATTTAGTATCTCAGTATATACATAGAACTATATTTACCTTATCTACCATGAGAAGGTTTTCTATTGTCTCTCCATTTTCGCATGTAATATTGCCTGTCTCTCTAACAGCATGTGGTAAAACATTTCTCACTTCTTGAGCAATTATACCTGTAAGAAATATAATTTATATGATGGTTATTCATTTATTATACTTACATAGCAACATCATATTCCACAGCGCTTTATAGACGTGATCATCACTGTCCCCATTAGATCTAAATTCTCTATCACTTCAGCTTTGGAGTGTGGGAGGAAACCGGATCACCCGGAGGAAACCCACACAAGCATGGGGAGAACATACATTGTTATGTCATACATCTAAACTGAAGTTCTGATAACTTAGTATCAAGGGGACCACCTAGAGTTGTCATCTATGGCAGACTGAATGTTCAGAACTATGAATAAATAGTAGATATACTTAAATAAATGTAACGTTGCTGAAATGATGCTTTAGAAAGTCCGCAACTGGACATTTACGCTATCATAACTTCATAGGAGGCCTGCTGGAGTTAATAAAGATTCTAGCATGAGGACTACATAGATATCTACATTACAGAAAAATAAGTTACCCATCTTGGACTGCATGCCATACTATGGGATAAGGCCCACAAGTACCGGTAGACATTTGTGTCAGTGATGTTAATATGAATATTTAAAGGCTAAGATCACATGTCCAGTAATCATCCGTTAAAATAGATCCAGCAGCAATCCTTTGGCAACAAAAAGTTGTGCAGACAATTATATTTGTAGCATAGCCCTCAATTTTACAAATATGTTTCTGTAACAATGGTGTCATAGGTATTCTAATGCTCAAATATTTAAACTGCACAATATAATAAATGACAAATGCAGTAAAGTTAGAAAAAAACAATGGACATATCTGGCACTCTGATTTGAACGCACCCTGGGTAAGTGGGTATGTCCAAATCGGAGCGCTAGATTTGGTCAATGTTTTTTAACCTAACTGTAATATTGATTACCCGGGGATCTTGTTTGGCAAGGAACAAAGAATCGGCTGAATTGGCGGCATATAGTCTGATGGCCAATATTATATCACTCTTTTCAAGAAGTTGTGCCAAGAAGTTGCACAACTACAAAAGGTGAGATTTTCTTCTTTGTGTTCTATTCAGTGCATATATTTTACAATTACAATAGACAGCTCTATGTGCTATTTCACACTTTTATCCTTTTTAAGGATATTTCTCCATTTTGGTGCTATAAATGACTAATAATTATTTTTTACGCTCATAAATAATTTTTTTACATCAAGCTTTATAAAAAGGGACCTGCCATCAAATTCAGGCAGCAGCATGAATCGGACAATGGTTGTTTGATTCCAGCCAGGTATTTTTTACTCTGAAACGCTATGGTGTTCATAGTCACCATACTTTGCATGGTCCAGAGATGGGTTTTCATTTTGGCTGACTAGTCTGAGGCAAGTACTGGCCAGCTTCTCCCTCTCCAGATCGCTTTGACTGACAGGTTTCTTCCCATGTACACCCAGGGAGTGTCAGTCAACTGCTGCAGGGTAGAGTAAAGCTAGTAGCCTAGAGCATCTGTCTAAGATATACTGTATAGGCCAAGAGCCATGGTCCCCCACTGTGTTTTCAAAATATGTTTACTCTGAAACACCACAGTGCTTCAGAATAACATATACCTGGGTAGAATCACATAGCCAGTGTCTTAAGGCTGCATTACACGTGTCAATATCTCGTGCGATCACACCCGCACCCATCGTTTGCCCGTGCCGCACAATTTGTTGCCCTTGTCGCACAAAGTCAGTAACGCCCCGTCACACATTTGTGTTACACGCTACGATATGTGAAACGAGGCCGGATGTGCGTCACAAACGTGTGTGTGCAGGGAGCAGGGAGCCGGCACTGGCAGTGTGAGCGCGGGGACGCTGGTAACGAAGGTAAATATCGGGTAACCAAGGTAAGGGCTTCTTGGTTACCCGATGTTTACCGTGGTTACCAGCCTCCGCAGAAGCCGGCTCCTGCTGCCTGCACACGTAGCAGACTACACATCGGGTAATTAACCCGATGTGTACTGTGGCTAGGTGTGCAGGGAAGCCAGCGCTAAGCGGTGTGCGCTGGTAACCAAAGTAAATATCGTGTTGGTTACCCGATATTTACCTTAGTTACCAAGCACAGCATCGCTTCCACGCGGCGCTGCTGGCTGGGGGCTGGTCACTGGTTGCTGGTGAGCTCACCAGGAACTTGTGTAGCGACGCTCCAGCGATCCCTGCCAGGTCAGGTTGCTGGTGGGATCGCTGGAGCGTTGTTTAGTGTGACATCTCACCAGCGACCTCCAGGCAACTTACCAGCGATCCCTATCAGGTTGGATCGTTGTTGGGATCGCTGGTAAGTTGTTTAGTGTGACTGGGCTTTAGATATGTTTTTTTATCTGACATTGTATTTCATGTCTTTCTTTTCCTTAGGTCTTACATCTGTTCTTTCGCTTCCAATCTGAGACACAAAAATCATTTATAAAAGTATCTCTGAGAAGGTTGAATTTCTTTTATATGTTCTATATTTGATGTAATACTAATTTCTCAAAACACATACAATATTTAAAACTAAAGCCATAAATGCTCGAAAATTCTTATAAATAAAAACAATGTTAAAAGAAAATATAAATATAACCTGTTTCATGAAGAGCGTCAATTCCCATCATAGTTGCAAATTCTGGTCTGTAATCATATTCTACCAGCCTCATCTGAGCTATTCTTCTGAGCTGATCCATCGTGTCAACCTTTATGAAAAAAAGTAATAAATGTATATTAGGTGTTCTTTACTCTTTTTACAAATCATGTTTTAGTGTATATGTGGTAACGGTGTCAGATCTGCCTTTACTTATATTGAATAAATACAGACTTTACATTGCCATCTATTGTTTTCCATGTTTTTCCTTACTATATACTCCTCCTTCCATACACATTAAATGCAGAGCCAACATTTTGGGGTGGAGGGATAAGACAATTGCCCATGGACCCCATCCTCAAAAGAGCCTCCAGCCCTTACCAGCCAAGAAGGTGCACTGATAATGAAATTACCACATTTTTGGTGAAATTTCCATACTTAAAATTGTAGAAGGATCTTTGGTGACATCATTGACATGTGTCCGTCTCCCTGTGGGAATATAAAGGAACTGAAGAGGAGAAGAAAGTCTGGTGTGTCCTCTATGTTGTATGTAAGTGTAAGAGGGTGATGAGAATAGTGGAGTCCCCCATGGCGGTCCCAATAGTTTTAAGGAACTAAAATCCCTATGGGTGGGATGGGACTGAAGACTGGAATGACTAATTGACTTTGCAAAGCGTACTTTTGATGTAAAAGGGAAAATGAATCAAGTGCAAATAAAAGTGAAGGCACTGGAACCAACCACGACTACAACTGCCCCGTGCCGCCCCCCAACATATGTGTGTAACATGATTTTTGTGCACATGTGTAACATGTGTAAAGCACACTGTATGTAGCATGGATTGTGCATTGTTTCTATTGTGTATGTAACATCCAATGTGTGTATCATGGAGTCAGTGTGTGTGTGTGTGTGTGTGTGTGTGTGTGAAGGATTGGTCTATGTAACATACAAAGTCTGTAGCATGGAGTCTGTGTGTGCATGATTTGTCTATATAACATATGTGATGCTTAGGGTTATGGGCTACTCGGTCCCGGTCAGTGTATATCTGGGGAATGTCACTTTGGTGGCCGTTGCTCGGTCCCGTGCCCTGGGCCCTTTTTGTAAAGGGGAAATATTTACAGGGGATTAGAATAGTGTTCACACGTGACGCCACTTGTGGTGTTGCAGCTATGTAGATGGAGCCGCCGCTGCACAATGTCCGCTACTGGGGCTGGTGTTAATGGCAGCCTGGATATTAGACCCTCCGCAAACAGGGCCGGGCCCCAGAGGGTAGGTGTAATGATGGGTGTCGGAAAAAGGTAGTCCCCACAAGGGGTTCAGTGTGACTAGTTCTTAAATCATTTTCTGGTTGTAACTGACCACCCGAGGCTGGCTGGTTTCACCTTCAGGTCCCCTTTGTCCCAGGGCCAGTGTAGTAATCTGGTGCCTTTTTCCCCTGCACCTGTCTCTGGTTGGTGGGTCCAAGTGGCGTAGTGCAACTGGGGGTCCCCGTCCAGTGGTTTTTCCACTGCTGTCCATATGACGATAGCGTGAACCATGTGGGGTTGGAGTCTCTGGTCCTGTCCCCGGTTTTCCCTTTGCTACTGAGTCTCAGATTTTTAAAGTCAGCAAGGTCTTTGATGGTCCCCTTGCTGTGCAGGTGTTATCAGGCCTGCCTGGAGCTTCTGCCTAATCTAGGATTCTGTACCCCGTTGGTGCGTAGTTCCGAGAGTACTCCACTGTTCTCCACCGGCAACTACCCTCCTGGGCACCAAGTTACTGTTCACTCCTAGTCAGTGCGTCTCCTCACGTCCACCTTCACTGCTCGACTCCTCTGACTACTCAGACTGACTGTCCACTGTCTGTCCCTCCCACTTGGTCAACTAGTGGACTGGACTGGCCCCACCTCTAGACGGCCATCCATTGGTCCGACCCTAGCTTTGCACCATTGTATGGGGGATTGTTGGGGAAAAACTGGGATCACCTGGAGTGTTTGTGTGTGACCGTCACTGGTCTTCCAGGACCCTAGGGGGCAGAACCTTGTAGCTCCCTGACGGCTACAGGGGTGCTACACATACAACACATACCGTATGTGTGTATGTAACATACAGATAGTGTGTAGTGTGTGTGACCTGTAGCATGAAGGGTTTGTATGTGTGTCTGTATATATATATATATATATATATATATATACATACATATATATATATATATATATATATATATATATACATACATATATATATATATATACATACTGTGAGGTAGCGTCGTCGGCTGCGCTGCAGAAGACACAGGATCCAGGCACCAAGGTTCACAGCACACAGTTTATTCTCAAAGAAAAAGTCCATAATAGTCCATATGTGCCTTTCCGGCAGAGAACTCAGGGAGATGTGATCACTCCCTCACACCCGGCACACCTGCCCTTGTTCCTGAATCTATTTATCCCTCCCTTCAGCCTGTAGGGAAAACAGCATTAACCCTATAGTGGATTATCATAGAGTGAGCACAACCGGGGCGAGACATACCGGCCGTCATAGATAACCCCGGTCACAGTCTCACATACCCCCCCCCTCAGTTCAAGCGTACGGGGTTGAACTCCTGCCATCAAACACGGGCCGCGGGACAAGGCATCGGCATTGCCCTGCAACCTACCGGCCCGGTGTTCAACCGTAAACCGGAAGTTCTGCAGAGAAAGGAACCACCGGGTAACCCGGGCATTCCGTTCCTTGGCGGACCTCATCCAGACCAGTGGAGAGTGATCCGTCACCAAGCGAAACTGACGTCCCAGCAGGTAATAGCGTAGGGACTCCAAGGCCCACTTGATCGCCAGGCACTCCTTCTCCACTACGCTATAATTCCGCTCGGGAGGGGTGAGCTTCCTACTTAAGAAGGTGACGGGGTGTTCCACCCCCTGAACCACCTGAGACAGCACTGCCCCCAGGCCGACCTCCGAGGCGTCAGTCTGTACTATGAACTCTTTCCGGAAATCAGGGTTTACAAGAACGGGCTGTCCGCACAGGACCCCCTTCAGGGCCCGGAAGGAGTCCTCGGCCTGCGGAGTCCAGTGCACCATGACGGACTTCTTGCCTTTGAGAAGGTCCGTCAAGGGGGCTGATAGTCCCGCAAAATCTTTTACAAACCTCCTGTAGTACCCCACGATACCCAGGAAGGCCCTAACCTGCTTCGTGGTCAGGGGTCTAGGCCACTTCTGGATCGCCTCAACTTTGTTAATTTGGGGCTTAATCACTCCTTGGCCTATTACGTAGCCCAAGTAGCGGGCTTCTGTGAGTCCCAACGCACATTTCTTGGGATTGGCTGTCAATCCGGCTGTTCGAAGCGCGTCTACCACCGCTTGTACCTGTTCCAAGTGGGTCTGCCACTCAGAGCTGTAAATAATGATGTCATCAAGGTACGCTGATGCATACGCCTGGTGGGGTTCCAGCACTAAGTCCATCAACCTCTGGAACGTGGCCGGAGCGCCATGTAACCCAAAAGGCAAGACAACATAGTGGAAGAGACCCTCCGGCGTAACAAAAGCGGTTTTCTCCTTGGCGGACTCCGTTAGTGGCACCTGCCAGTACCCCTTGGTCAGGTCGAGCGTGGTAAAATATCGCGCCTGTCCCAGCCTATCAATCAGCTCATCCACCCGGGGCATGGGGTAGAGATCAAACTTGGATATTTCGTTCAATCTCCTAAAGTCATTGCAGAACCTTAAGGAGCCATCGGGTTTTGGTATTAGGACAATCGGACTAGCCCATTCACTCCGGGATTTTTCGATGACCCCCAGGCGTAACATTGACTTTACTTCCTCTGATATGGCTTGTCGTCGAGCCTCCGGTACCCGGTATGACTTCAGGCGTACCTTCAGGTGGGGCTCGGTGACAATATCATGTCGTATCAGACTGGTCCTACCGGGCAGCTCGGAGAAGACATCGGGGTTCTGCTGAACCAACCGTCTGGCCTCTCGCCTCTGTGTCTTGGTGAGGGCTTCTCCAATCCTTACTTCCGGTTCGTCCTCTCCGGAGGTCGCTGGAGCCGGATGTGAACGACCCGAAGAGGAGGGAGGTGGGGAAAAAACAGCCATCAGGTTTTCCCGTTCCTGCCAAGGTTTTAATAGGTTGACATGGTATATTTGTTCAGGTTTCCGCCTACCGGGCTGCAACACTTTATAGTTAACCACCCCGACTCTTTCCTTTATCTCGTAGGGGCCTTGCCACTGAGCCAGGAATTTACTCTCTGCCGTGGGAATCAATACCAACACCCGATCCCCGGGATTAAAGGTCCGCACGGTGGCTTGTCTATTGTAGCGGCTGCTTTGCGCGGCCTGAGCCTCCTGTAAATGCTCCTTCACAATTGGCATGACCGCGCTTATGCGGTTCTGCATACCCAAAATGTGTTCAATCACACTTTTATGGGGGGTGGGCTCCTGCTCCCAGGTTTCTTTTGCCAGGTCCAACAATCCCCGGGGATGTCGCCCGTATAACAATTCAAAAGGCGAAAACCCCGTGGATGCCTGTGGCACCTCTCGTATGGCAAACATCAAATAGGGAAGCATCATATCCCAGTCTTTCCCGTCTTTGGAAATCACCCTTTTGAGCATGGTTTTCAGGGTTTTATTGAATCGTTCCACTAAACCATCCGTCTGAGGATGATACACAGACGTACGCAACTGCTTGATCTGGAGTAGCCGGCATAGCTCTTTGGTCACTTTAGACATGAATGGGGTCCCCTGATCCGTAAGAATCTCCTTGGGCAACCCCACCCGGCAGAACACAGCAAACAACTCCCGAGCTATAAGCTTGGCTGCAGTATGTCTGAGAGGTATCGCCTCTGGATACCGGGTGGCATAGTCAACGATCACTAGGATATGCTGGTGCCCTCGAGCAGACTTTACGAGGGGCCCCACCAGATCCATCCCTATCCGTTCAAAAGGGACTTCTATAATGGGTAACGGTACCAACGGACTGCGAAAGTGGGTCAGGGGTGCGGTAAGCTGACACTCCGGGCAGGTTTCGCAGAACCGTTTTACCTCCCCAAAGACCCCGGGCCAATAGAACCTTTGCAATATTCGCTCCTGCGTTTTCTTGACCCCTAGGTGACCACTCATCAGGTGTTTATGAGCCAAGTCGAGGACCCGCCGGCGATACGGCTGGGGCACCACCAACTGCTCTACCCCTACGCCCCGTATTTCATCTACCCGGTAGAGTAAATCCTGCTTAAGAGCGAAATGGGGGTATCTTACCTGGGCACCAGGCAGCTGTGCCACCCCGTCAACTACTGTCACCCGACTCCGGGCATGTATTAATGTAGGGTCCTGGAGTTGGGCTGTCCCAAACGTATCCGGGGACGCCTCCAACTCCGGGATGGGCTCGACCGTCTCAGCCTCTCCTGCCAATACCTCTAGGGGCGACCTATCAGGTTCACATCCTGTCCCTATCATGGGGACCCCTACGGCAGGCGTCCCGGATTCAGGATTGTAGGGCTCAGGTCCCGGACTGACCAATATCTGAGGGGACTTAGGAGGTCCCTTCCATAAAGTCCAAAAATAGGGCAGATCCCTTCCTAGGATCACATCATAGGGAAGAGTATTAATAAGTCCCACCTCATGTTGCACCTGACCGCAAGGTGCTGTGATGGTGACTATCCCCGTGGGATAGTCTCGGCGGTCCCCATGTATGCAAACCACCCCCACGGTACGTCCGGTGGCCTTTACTTTAGCCCTTAGGGTTGATCGCACGAGGGTCACTAAGCTTCCGGAATCCAACAAGCCTGTAACCGGACATCCATTCACCTGAATTTGGCACAAGTGGGGCTCAGTCTCTGGGTAGACCAGGTCAGCGGTACACACCACCTGAGCATACATTGAACCCCGCCGGGTAACCCCACAATCCATGGGCTCCGTGGTGAGTGGACACTGGGCTTCCATATGTCCCACCCGCTGGCACCGCCAACATCTAATAGGGAAGGACACCCCCTTGACGAGTTGTCGTTTAGGGTACATAGTTTTCCGGACCTCAGGGACGGAGGGTGCGGCTTCAGACGGGACGGTAGCGGACTCCCTCACCGGTGTCAGCGGTGGGTCCTTGGCCCTAGGCTTGGAGGGGCCGGACCGACGGGCGGTACGCAAAGTCTCAGTGTCCCGTATCAAGTCTTGCGTAGCCACATGCCGCTCTACCAGGGACACTAATTGGTCCAGGGTACTCGGGTCACCCTGTCCGACCCACCGTTGAACGGTGACGGGTAAAGTGCGCACAAAACGATCCACTACTACCCTTTCCACCATTTGCGCCGGGCTCAGAGTGTCAGGCTGCAACCACTTTTTTACAAGATGTAACAAGTCATAGGCCTGGGAGCGTACGGGTTTGGCTTCCTCATAGAACCACTGATTTACCCGCTGAGCCCGTACATAGGTATTCACCCCCAACCGAGCCAGTATTTCGGCTTTCAGGGTCACATAGTCAATGGCGTCCTCGGTACAGAGGTCCAGGTATGCTTTTTGGGGTTCCCCCGTTAGATAAGGTGACAATACCTCAGCCCACTGCGGGGTCGGCAGCTTTTCCCGCTCGGCCACCCGTTCAAACACCGCCAGGAACGCTTCCACATCATCACCCGGGGTCATCTTTTGCAACGCTTGTCTCACCGCTTTCTGGACGCTGCCGTCGTCACCCGGTCCCTGGGTTGTTGCTGCCGGTCCGGCACGGATCGACTTGGCCAGGAAAACCATCTGTTCTTGGTGCCTTTTTTCCTGCAATTGCAAGGCTTGCTGCTGACGTGCATTGGCCTGATCCATCTGTTCTTGGAATTTTTTTTCCTGCACTTGCAAGGATTGGAGCAGGTGTGCATTGGTTTGTAGCTGCTGTGCATTAGCCTGTTGCTGCTGTGCATTAGCCTGAGCCAAATGCTTTATTATGTCCTCCATGGCGTCGCCGGGTTTGGGCTGTAGTATAGCCGCTCGAATCCAGGACATGCGCAGCTGGGTCACCAGGGATGAATGCTACACCTCACCGGCTGTCATGCCCGCATTCTCCACCATATGTGAGGTAGCGTCGTCGGCTGCGCTGCAGAAGACACAGGATCCAGGCACCAAGGTTCACAGCACACAGTTTATTCTCAAAGAAAAAGTCCATAATAGTCCATATGTGCCTTTCCGGCAGAGAACTCAGGGAGATGTGATCACTCCCTCACACCCGGCACACCTGCCCTTGTTCCTGAATCTATTTATCCCTCCCTTCAGCCTGTAGGGAAAACAGCATTAACCCTATAGTGGATTATCATAGAGTGAGCACAACCGGGGCGAGACATACCGGCCGTCATAGATAACCCCGGTCACAGTCTCACAATACATATATATATATATTTGTTTGTGTAAACATGTCGACAATCAGCCAATATACAATCAAACGCTCTTTCATTGATTGGTTTTATTGTCTATTTCAGAACAGAAATAATTGTCCTTGGCAGCCAAGCGGAGTTATGTAGTGCACACATATTGGGAAGGGCCATAGAGGTCTGTCATATTGCAGGAGCGCAATGCAAGACACTGTATGGAGAACATAGAATGCATCATCCACATGAAGCAGGGAAGGAGGAAGGCAATTACAAAAGAGAGGAATTGGCAACTAATCTGGCCACCATCCCCTTACTAACCATCAACACTAGAAGTAGCTGAGGGGTGAACTAACATCCTATGCACCGCGGACCCAGCCGGAGAAGCTAGCTATCCTAAAGGAAGGAAAGATGAATAACTCTCTGCCTCAGAAATAGACCGTAAAGGTATAGCAAGCCACCCACATTCAAAGACTGCGGTGATATAGGAAAACAATACACAGATAGATGATAGGATTAGCAAAGGTGAGGCCCCACTGACTAAATAGGACAGGATAGGGAATGGGCTGATGGTGCCCAGAGAAAAACCCTACAAAAATCCAAATTCCTGATAGTACAAAAAAGCCCTCAGATCGCTGGATCTGAACTCCGTACTATACCAGGCGCTCTTGTCATACCAATGAACAGAAAGCAGGACCCATTACACATTCAAGAAGCAACAAAAACATGGACTTATAGGAGCAATACTCCAAACATAGCTGCAGGGAGCTTCCCAGCTAAGCAACTGAGAGGGAAGATTCCTGCCTGCAAATAAACTGAAAACAACCACAGTAAATGGCAAACTCAGATAAGAGCAAAAAGAACAAAACAACATAAGAAAGAACCAAGCACTTATCTGGGGTAGATGTCGTCTGGAGCAGGATGAGATGGCTGGAAAACCAAACAACAAATGACATCCGACTCAGCCTGCTGCAGACCAAGGTTTAAATAGGCAGAGAGTTAGCAACGGAAACGCCCATTGCTCAAACACCTGGTCTCTGTCCAAACCATTCCTGGCCACAAGAGGGAGCCTCACAGCAGCAAAAGCATAACTGACATTCACAACAGTACCCCCCCCTTGAGGAGGGGTCACCGAACCCTCACCAACGCCACCGGGTCGCTCAGGATGAGCATGATGGAAGGCGCGAACCAACCTGTCCGCATGAATGTCAGAAGACCCAAGAATTATCCTCCTGCCCATAACCCTTCCATTTCACAAGGTACTGAAGCTTCCGCCTACTAAGACGGGAATCGAGATTTTTTTCAACCTCATACTCCAGATCCCCTTGTACCAAAACAGGGTCAGGAGGCGCTGCTGCAGGAACTGTTGGCTCCACATGTCTCTTCAACAAGGACTTATGGAAGACATTGTGAATCTTAAATGACGCAGGCAGAGCCAAGCGGAAAGATGCAGGGTTGATAATCTCCGAAATCCTATAAGTTCCAATAAATCTGGGCTTAAACTTAGGAGATAGGAATATGTTTAGAGAACAAACACACCATGTCCCCCACTTTAAACTTTTTTCCATCCACTTTCTCTCCCTGTCTCAAGAGTCTCTGGTCTGTCTTGACACCTTTCTTACAACTCCTCTCCTCACAACCTACTACTTCCTCCTCCTTAATTCAACTGCTCTCCTTCACTTCCTAAACTCTTCTGACTATTCCACTGTCTACCCACACTCCCCAGGTCACTTTCTCCTCCCACAGGTCTGGTCTCTTCCTCCCAGTTGGCTGCCTGTTATCTAACTGTGCCCAGCCCTGTCATCTGGCTAGGTGAGGCTCGCAGCCGAGTACAGCGAGTGTAAATGTGCTGGTGTGCTAGTGTGTGTGTAGTGGCTGGCACAGTTCTGATGGACCTGGGCTGTTACCTTATTTTTGTTTCACCTGGTTACCTCAGGGGCGTCACAATAATGGTATGTAAAGTATTAAAAAAAGTCAACTAAATTGTTAAAGCATCTCAATTTATTCAGTGTGGAGTATGATTATCACTTTTAGAAACACATGCACTTACACGCCTTCACATGCCATCATTGAGGTGACCTGTTTATTTGAGAAATGTTCTGTCACACTGAATGCACTTGGACATGCAAATCATCAAGATCCACTTTTGGCAGTTTCCTCTGCAATTCCCAACCAATGAAATTACAGATATGCTTGATTGATGCAGGCAATGGTAGCACATTTCGACCACCCAGGCTACTCACAGTAACATGAACAACATGCAGCATAGCATTGTGTTGAAAAACGGCTCCTGCAACGCTTTGGAGAAATGACACTGATTCCACAACCAAATCAATGTAATGCCGAGCTGAAAATGACCCCGGAATGAAGGCTAGAAGGGTCTGGTTCCTGCACATGTATGCCGTCCCAGACCATAATCTCAGGAGTAATTCTGGAGCGATGTTTTCTTGTGAAGTCATCTTTTTTCCCCTCACCCATGACAGCACCACGTGAGAGAGGGATCCGCCCAGCGAGGACAGGAAACCATTCTGAAATAAAAGGGCGGTACCTCTCCCCTTCGTCAGTTGGTTTCCTGTCCTTGATGGGAGACCTTGTTCTGGAATACGGCGGTTGAAGTAAGAAGTTTGAAGTACAGAAGCTGTATTTACCCAGCCCCGTCCGGTGTCCGGAAAAGCAGGGTGAGTCCTGCGGTCTGTTCTTCGGGGCTGGAAGCGCCGTCCACCAGCCCTTAGGGAACCTGGTGTCCGTGCGGGGGTGTGCGACAGGGCCCATCAGGGGTTCCGGACCACCGCTCCATCCTCCCCCCTTGCGCTCCCCTGCTGCCTAGGACTTCCGAATGTGGCGCACTCTGGGAAGCACACAAGGCATGCAGGGTACAGGAGGCGTGCTTGTGTGACGTCTCCTGAAGAGGATGGCTGCGCCCATGCACAGCAGCAGCAGCGGCGGCGTTTCAGGGCAGACGCCGGCCGTCTGGACACCGCTGGGCGCATTGAAATAGTGGGGGGGCACCTTATGGGACCGGAAGGTGGAGGAGCAGCACGGGTGCTCATGCCTACATCCCAGGATGGCTTCAGAAAGGCAGCAGCACTCTCTGGAGCACCGGCAGCATAGCTGTATGAACAGTCACCGTTCTAAGTGAAACAGACCTGCCCAGCCTCAATAGCCAGAAGGGCAAATCCTCTTGTGGCTCCATGACTTCTGCGGGACCTGTGGATGTTCCGACGAAGCCTCCAGGACCGGTACCCTTGATCTCCTGTGGTGGGTGAGTGATCTTCGTGAATGTCATCTGCATCATTAGGTGGCTCCTAAAATCCATACAGAGTGTCCCCTGTGCAGAGAGCCGATATGGCCTGTGGGGCATAGATGGCAATGTCTCTGCTTCGATCTATGGATTGCTGCATGCGAGTTACAAATGTGTATATGTTGTGAGGTAGCGACCACCAATATGGTAAATGGTCGCTATAGGTCGCAGTGGAGAAGGTCGCTGTAATATTAACCTGAAGCGGTTGCTATGGGACTTGTAGTTCCACAAAGGCTTCTTTCTGCAACTTGGGGCCAGGTTCCCTTTAATAAGCCCAGTGTGCCATGCAGGTGTGGAGAATTACAGTCCTCCACCTGTGGGTGTGTCCAGTCTGATTAGGAGACTCGCTGTGTGTTCTGCAGAGTGTGAGAGCAGAGCAGGGAGCTCTGGGGGTATCAGCCTGTTGGAGGCTGAACACAGGGTTCTGGAATTCCGACTGGGTTTAGACTGGAAGTAGTGTGCAAGCCAGGCTGGTTAGTGCTGTGGCTACTGGCCAAAGCTCTCCTTGAGTGGAGAGACAGACAGGAGTCTGCAGAGTGTCTCTGGGTTCTTGGAGGGAGCCACAGCAAGTGTTGTTCCCTGGCAGGAGCCAGTGTGTACAGGCGCCACACTTCCAATAGAGACCGTATTGGACTGGAAGCCCACAGTATGTGATTGTGCTATGTTTTTGCCTTAAGCCAGGAGAGGCCTGTTATGTTTAATGTTTACCGTTTGACAAGTTTTTCATAACCGGCTGGAATTTTTTATGAAGATACTGTGTCGTCCTGTGACCTTGCCTATGCCTACCTGAGCTAATCCTCACAATGTATTGCTCTATGGTTGGTAGCAGCCCCTTCCTTTGTGACAATTCAGCAGCGGCAGCCTCCACAGTTGGCAACAACACCCCTATGACATACAGCATAAGTTGTGGTCCATGCCTACAGAATGACATGTACACAGTGACAGCTCTGTCTTAACAGCTGTCGCTAACAGTGAGGGCTTGTTACTGTCAGTTACGGCACTCACTCTCCAGGTCCCATGTGCACGCTCCTGTATGCACGCACTTGTGGGAAACATCAGCAGGAATTCTGAAGCCGGCTATTGCCAAATCCCTGCACGGCCCGTGATTTTCAGGATCTGGCTACAAACTATTGTAGATCAGCTGAAGGATAAAACTCGGGAGTATATCTATTTCTAAACTTACCACTGCTGCAGGGAGCAGAGGCATTCTTGCAGAGTCGTCAGCTGATGCTATCAGGCTGGGAGCCCGTTGTCCAGGATTGTCTACTCTGGCCGGAATGGCATTATGGTTGAAGGGCTGTCCCATATGCCTGCAAACCAAGCATGTATTATGTTCAGGGCCGTATGTCGCTCTGCTCCTTTTAGTAAACAGCTGGAAGATGCGTTGGAGACCGTATCCGACGCCAAGCAGCCCTTCCAAAGGTTATCCCTTTTGTTCCAGCATAGTAGATACTCAAGGTGTCAGAATAGGCACTGGGGGCACTCTGCCATGCCATCATGTCTCTGAGACACGCTATATCCCTGCGGGGCACTATGATACTGTGCTTACCGGCGGCTCCATGGGGCCTGTTCCACTCCAGGGCTCTCCAATGGCAAATCCTGTCTGCCAAACAAACAAAAAAAAAAAAAAAAGGACAGCACTTAGGAAGATATTCGAAGGGGACGTCATTCTCTCCTTGCCAGTCAAGACTTCCCTGCTTTGGTGGACGTCCATAGGCAACCTGTCTGTGGGGTTCCTGGCTACCTCGGCATCTGAAGGTGGTCACGGCTGGGGATGCTCGCCTCCAGGTGCAGATATCCCTGGGCTGGTGGTCAGCGCAGGAAGCAGCACAGCCCTCACGCCTCCTGACGCTAGGGTCTGAAGAACAAGCACTAAGTTCCCTTTGCCCCCCCCCCCCTCCAGGGTCAGCTCGTTTGGTTGCTGTCGGTCGCTCAGTCTACCGTCTCCTTCCTGTAACGCTGGGGGGGGCACGATCCCCATCCCTCATTCTGGCATCTTACGGTCTTTACTGGGCGGGACAGAATCCCCCTCGGCTCTACACTTCACTGGATTCTAAATGCCAATGTTTGTTTCATGGTCTCGTGGTAAGCTTGTGGCCTTGGATGTGTGAGCTTGTGGGTTTGAATCCCGATGGGCCATTCCTGTAGATGGCAGCTTACCTCAAGCGCCATCAACCGCGGCAAGGGGAATGATCCCTGAGTCCGCGGATCTTTTCACCGGTAGTGGCTCTGTGGAGAATACCACGGAGAGACCTGTTTCCTCCAGGCTAAACTGGCATATAGACTTCTGGTTCCATGTTCCCAGCAGTCCAGCCCTTGCGGTGAATGCACTTTCATTCCATGGACCTTCGGAATAGCCTATGCATTTCCCCCTGTTGTCATGCTCTCGATGGTTCTCCAAGAGCTCAGGGAAGCTCGGGCGAGGGTCCTTCCCCTCGCCCCCTTCTGGCCCAAGGGGCCATGGCTCTCTCTCCTGAGGACATTGTCTGTCCCGGATCCTGGGGTTTTGCCGGGGATTCCGGACCTGTTAGTGCAGTTACCTGTGTTCCTCGTGCAGGAAATGGGTTTTTTCATTTCACAGCTTAGAACTTGAGCGGTTGTTGCTGATGCGCAAGGGTTCTCCTCTGACCCGGTCTCTTCCTTGCGGAAGAGCCATAAACCGGTTACCACTACACTCTATGGGGGAGGGTGGCAAAAGTTCCCCTTCTTTGCAAATGGTCCCTTGGGTATGAGTTCCTATTCCATGCAAATTGGCATTCTTGCAGACGGGGTTGCTCTAGGATTCTCATTAACCTTATACATTGGAAAACTGGCAGCAGACCGGTGGGTTCAAGGTTATTGGGTTTGTGAGTTCATGCCTGACAGTTCCACCGGGGGATCAAATTAGGGTTGGACGCCCTCACAAGTCCTCCCTTTGAACCTATTGCCAAAAAAAAAAAATCTTCCTGACATTGAAAACGATTTTGCTCTGGGCCTTGGCGTTCGCTCGCAGAATTAGTGCTTACACGCCTTATCGGTAGTACGGCCCTACGCTCAGTTGTTCAACGATAGGCCGGGTCAGGTGTTAATAGGACCCTTTCTCCCAATGGTCGCCTCTCGATTCCATAGCACGCAGGGTATAATCCTCCCTCCTTTTGCGGCCATCCTACAAATAAAGGGGTAAAACAGATTCGTACATTGGAGGTTCATAGGGCCCTGCTTCTCTACATCTCAGTGACACATAGTGTGGGGAAAACAGTACTTTTTCATAGCCCTCTCTGTAGTAGGAAAGGTCTGTGGGTGTGAAACTGCACTGTCTCTAGGTGGATTAGGGAGGCCATTGCTTAGCCTACTCATCTAGTGGGGCTGCCTTCCCTGAGGGCTTAAGGGCCCTTTCCACCGGCGTGGTGTCGCCCTCTGGGGCTGAGAAGACGCAGGTATCTATTGACCGGATTTGTAGAACCGCTATCTGGTCTTCACATTCTCCTTTTTCTCCGTCACTATCGGTTGGATCTATCCTCCTCGGCTGATCTCTCGTTTGTAGAAGGGTGCTTGAGACGTTGGTCCCTCCCTAATACGTTATTCTCTGGAAATCTCTCACGTGGTGCTGTCATGGGAGGGGGAAAACACCTCGGTTACTTACCGGTAGCCGGTTTTTCCAGAACCCATGACAGCACCCATATAATCCCTCCCTTTTCACCCTTAGTGTGCACTATTCTGGGTGTGCATGTGTGTGTTATAGTTGGTGATAGAGTTAAGTTCTAACATTTGTTGGAGGTCCTCTCAATTCTCGGTAATCAACTGACGAAGGGGAGAGGTACCGCCCTTTTATTTCAGTATGGTTTCCTGTCCTCGCTGGGCGGATCCCTCTCTCACGTGGTGGTGTCATGGGTTCTGGAAAAACCGGCTACCGGTAAGTAACCGAGGTGTATTGCGTTGCCCTTGTGGTCTCCAAACCAATGTCTGGCAATCATTGCATCCAAGACAAAAGCAAGTCTCATTGCTGAAAAGGATAGACCTCTATTCTTGCCTCCATTGCTGGTTTGTTCTGCACCATGATAACAACTGAGAGCGGCATCATTCATGATGTTAATGGAACATCTGAAGTTTTACAGCTGGGTCATAGCCCAGTGTCATGCAAAAGCTTTCTGATGATCTGTGTAGACCAGGGGTCTCAAACACGCGGCCCCTCAGGGTAGTTCGTGTGGCCCCAGGCCCGTGCCTCTGTTCACTGTCGCGGCAGGTGCAGGGGCCGCAGCCACTGTCTGTGCTTTATGTCAGATGAGTGTGTTGCTGGTGCTGCGCTCTCGCGCTGGCAATACCATCATCTCACATAATTCACTGACAGTGACACTGCAGCTGCCGCGATAGTGACCAGGGGCACGGGCCTGGGGGCCGCACGAAGCAGAGATGAGGCAGCCGTGGGAGCACAGGACAGGTGAGAAGAATGGTGTGTGTGTGTGTGTGTGTGTGTGTGTGAGACGTTAACCCCTTAGCGACCTATGACGTACTGGCTACGTTATGGCTCCCTGGTACTTAAGGACCCATGACGTACCCCGTACCTCATGGCGAAATCGCAGCCCCGGTGGCTACGATCGCTGCAAATACCTTAGATTCGGGGAGGAGGGGACCTCAGGATGGGTGGTGTCTCCTCCCCGGACCTACGGAGGCTGTGATTGGCTGAGCGGCGTTCGTCAGCCAATCACAGCCACTAATATTTCAGCCATTGAAAATCGCTGTAACATTGAAGTCCAGCCCTGATCAGTGCAGCTGTAGCCCTGATCATTGGCTGGAGCTGGGTGACCTGTGTTTCACCCGCCCCCACCTCTAATTGGAGAGACCGGCCTTGTGACCGATCTCTCCAATCACTGTGGATCTGGGGCCGCAGACCACTCCCCTCAGCTTCACTCCAGCGTCTGTGGAAGGTGAGGGGGAAGCTGCTGACCCATTACTACAGGATGGGGACAAAGTGCGCACATTACTATGAGATGGGGATAAGGCTGGGGACATTACTATAGGATGGGGACATTACAAGGATGGGCACATTACTATAGGATGGGGACATTATTACTATAGTATGGGGACATTACTATAGGATAGGGACTAGCATGGGCACATCACTATAGGATAGGGACTAGGATGGGCACAGTACTATAGGATGGGGACAAGGTTGGGGACATTACTATTGGATAGGGACAAGGCTGGGGACAGTACTATAGGATGGGGACTAGGATGGGCACAGTACTATAGGATGGGGACATTACTACAGGATGGGGACAAGGTGGGCACATTACTAAAGAATGGGCACATTACTATAGAATGGGGACAGTACTATAGGATGGGGACATTGCTACAAGGGGACAAGGATGGGGAACATTACTATAAGATGGGGGACAAGGATGGACACATTACTATAGATTGGGGACATTACTATAGGATGGGGACAAGGATGAACACATTACTATAGATTGGGGACATTACTATAGGATGGGGACAAGGATGAACACATTACTATAGATTGGGGACATTACTATAGGATGGGGACAAGGATGAACACATTACTATAGATTGGGGATATTACTATAACATGGGGACAAGGATGAACACATTACTACAAAATGGGGACAAGGAAGGGGAACATTACTGTGGGATGGGGACTAGGATGGGCACATTACTGTGGGATGGGGCACAATACTACAAGGGGACAAGGATGGGCACGTCACAACAATATGGGGAACATTACTAAAAGATGTTGGTCAAAATTTCTATATAGTGCTAATAGTAAGACTAATAGTTACAAGAAATGAGTAAAATATAAAAAAAGTTTATATTTAAACAAAGAATGTGCACGTTTGCTATAATGAACAAGTGAAAATGTTCAAAATCAGTGATACCAAGGTGTGTAAAAAAATAATTATATTATATATGGTACCAATAAAAATGTCACTTTGTCCTGCAAAGAATGCGGCCCCCCCAAATAATTTTTTTTCCTCTGTGCGGCCCATACACCCAGCCGAGTTTGAGACCCCTGGTGTAGACATTGTTGGCCGTAGTTTTTGTATTTGATCTCCAAATTCACTTGTAGAACAGAATTGATCTTTCTTGGAACCAGTAGTACAGCCATTTCTCCTAAGGAGCCATTTTATCAGAACAAAAAAAAAATGCCACATGTTACTTGTGCTATAGTGAGCAGCCTGTATGGCCTAAACATACTTACATAGCTTACAGCATCTCCGGGCTTGTTTCTCATCAAACACATCTGGGACATCATTGGTCGGCAATTGCAAAAGTAGGTGCCAACAGCTAATTATGATTATTTTCATGCCCAAGTGCTTTGAGCATGGTAGAATGTTCCCCAGACAACCATTAATAATCTTATTGATTGCATGCCAAGCCATGTAAGTGTGTGTATTTGTGCATATTGCGCTCACACTCCATACTGAATAAATCAAGATGTTTTGAAACTATAGTTTTAATTTTTCCTTATTTGCATATTATTAACATGTCTATCGATCCTGTGATTTCCATAATTTCTTTTTACTTTCCCTCTGTTTCAATTTCAATGTTGAGGCTGAAATATTAATACTATTTGGTAAAAACATACATGGCCAAATTTTGTTTCACAGAATTAGTCAATATTTTTTTATGGGCCGAGCTGCCATTCTTGCAGTTCTAGACCGTGACTATGGTATGATAGTGCCGGAACACATGTAAACAAACACGAATATCATAGATGCATGAATAGTGACATTAAGGCTAAAAGATGTAAGAATACTGTATGTTAGTAGAACAGGAGGCCAACACCCAGCTATTCTTCAACACCGGTCACTGTTTTGGTGTGTTTTGAAGAAGCCATATCTTATGTGTCACTTGAATGATGTTTGTGCTCAGTAATGTAGACCAGAGTAGTATAACAGCTCCTTAGGGCTCACCTCCTGGATGTTCCTCTTTGCTCGACTGTCAGATGGATGCATGACCGTCCCCATCACTTTCACATTGCCACAGACAACCAGGGCTTCATCCGGTGTGTCAGTGTTAATTCCTACTCGGCCGTGAGACACCACTGTCTCTGGGACATGCCCTCTCTGCCACAGGACATCATTATCATTCTCAAATTGCCCAGGGTTTGATGCCTAAAACACAAAGCACTATTTTTCAAAATGCTTTGTACTTATACTTTTATATATATATATATATATATATATATATATATATATATATATATATATATATATATATATATATATATATAAATTTACAGGAATTACCATTGCAGCACAGATTTCATATTAATTCAGGAGTTAAATATACACATATGTACGTAGATTATATATAAATAAAAATTGTTTCTTTATTCACTCAATGCTTCTAAAATAAGAAATAAACTACTGTGTAAATAGTCTTGATTTAAGAAAAAAAAAAGAAAAGAAACCATTTTGTTCCACTTGTATGCAGATATTTTGATATTACAGACCACAGGCAGGGTCGGACTACAGAGTTTTTGTTTGTAGTCTGTAACTATGGAGAATATGCATTTTCATATATTATTAACAAAAGCTTATGCCATTCTTAACTTCAACATGTTACTAGAGTTTTGCACCCCAAACCACAAGCATGCCATGATACTGCTGGGAAATACAGTACTAAATCGGTCATTGATATAGCATTATAAAAAGACATTTACATGTAGCATACACTGTATGAAGAGTCATCAGAAAAGTCCATCCTCCTAGGCCATGCGCAAATAAAGCTGAGGTCAGTACTCCTCTTAATAGAGTGGGTGAAAATCAATTGGTTGAACCCAGTCTGTTGGCCACAACAGTAATCTCTGACACTGTTCAAATAGGTTTCAAACATGCGGCCACCGGGCAACATATGGCCAGTGAGGCTGCTTCATGCTGCCCGCAGGCACTGTAGGCACCTTGATGATCGTGGCCAGGTCCAGAGGGCTACTGATGTCAGCACTTTATTTCAGTTAAATGTGAGTCCTTGAATGCACATTCACTTGAAATGTATTGGCGCTCAGAGACAAGTTGTGTGCACAGCTATAGTAATGCCAGTCATTAGCCAAACAGAGGCCAGCAGCTGACGTCTGCTTGCCGGCACACTGGCATATGAAGTCACTGCTATGTGCTGCTGCGCCAACAAGCCGATGTCAGCTCCTGGCATTGGTAATTCTGCATAAAAGGCTTGTCTTTACAATGCAAAACATTTCAATTGAATGTACGTTCAAGGACTCACATTCAACTGAAACAAAGCGCTGAATAAAGCCCCCTTGACTGAGCGATGGTCATCAAGGGTCTATGGTGCCTGCGGGATGCATGTGCAGAAAAGAGGATGCAGAGGGAAAGGAGCAAAGGTGAAAAGAATCTTTTTTTGTATGTGTTTTTGTGTATGTGAAAAGCAGCACAATAGGAGACATTACTATAGGATGGTGACCAGGATGGGGTAATATTACAAGATGGGGACCAGGATGGGTACATTGCTACAAGAAGGGGACCAGTATGAGGGGACTGCTAAAAGGAAGGGACCAGAATGATGCATTACTACAAGATGGGGACCAGCAGGGAGACATTACTATAAGAAAAGTACAAGGATGGGGCATTACTACAAGATGAGAACCAGCATAGAGCATCACTGCAATATGTTGACCAGGCTGGGGATTACCTCAAGATGGGGACCAGGCTGGGGATTACCTCAAGATGGGGACCAGGATGGGTATATTACTACAAAATGAGTACAAGGCTGGGGACATTACTACAAGAAGGGGTGCAGGATGGGGCATTCCTACAAGAAGGGGACAAGGATGGGACATTACTACAAGATGAGAACCAGGAAGGGACATTACTTCAACATGGGCACCATGATGAGGATATTAATACAAGATGGGGACAAGTATGGGCACATTACTACAAGAACCAGAAAAGGATAGGCACATTACTACAGGAAGTGGACCACGATCGGGCATTACTACAAAATGGGGACCTGGATGGGGACATTTCTACAAGAAGGGGACCAGAATGGGGCATAATACAAGATGGGAACCAGGATCATGACATTAATACAATATGGGGACCTGAAAGGGGATATTATTACAAGAAGGGGACTCGGATGGGGCATTACTACATGGGACCTGATGGCATCCATGGCTTTCCTTTTGATTGGCCAGTCTGTTCCAATATCATTGTTGTGATGTGATGTAGCACTAGGCCAGCTAATCAAAACAATAGCCACGAATGCCGTCAGTTATGATTTGGGCCACACAGCTCCCATCCAGCAACTGATGTGGCTAATGGAACGGCTCCTGCAAATTGATTCGCACTAACTCTACTCCTTACTTTACATTTTATGCTATTGATGGAGCCAAACTTTTCTCATGACTCTTCTCTGGCAATTTACACAGAGCACTTATATGTAAATGTGACGCCCCTGGACTATCAGGTCGTCACAGGGTACTGCACAAGCTGCCCTTCCGTGCAGTATTCCGCCTCCTTCTTGGTTTTGGGTCCCTACTTAAGTGGTGTTGCCTCCAACAGCAAATCAAAACCCTAGGGACACCCTGCACCACACCCACCTGACACACCAGTGGACGGCTTGAGTGGAATAGAGTCGCCCACCTGGGGGGTCAGGGAGGGGAGGTGAGGTGTGTAGTGAGTAGAGTCAGTCTGTGAGTGGAGAGAGAGTTGGAAGTAGCCCTCGAGCTGAGAGGAGCTCCGAGGAAGTAGAGAGTGGTGACTCCTGAAGTAACTGCCTAGGTTGCAGACGGTGGTCTGGGCCTAGAGGAGTCGGACCCCTGGTCGCAGGGGATTGTGGCGAGGTGCTTGGACCCATCGAGGACGGCCGGCAGCCTAGCCCTGTGACCGGTCTGGGACAGAAGGCACGACGGAGTACATGGACCCTAGGTCGGGCAACCCGACAATTCACCTGAGGACGGAGCCTTCACGAGCCATTCCCACCTGCTCCAGAATCGGGGCACTAGTGCAATGAGGGGGATAGGACTTTCCAACCAAAACGGTCCAGAAAATCCCAAGCGTCAGCCCTGAGAGCAAGCTCCCATACTTAGCCATAGTAGGGAGCGGGGCCCGGCTAGTTCCACGCTACCGGGCCATCAAGTTGATGTCTAAACTAAGTGCCAGGAGGCAGGTCATGGATCACCAGGCAGCACCACTTGGGGACGGGATCCGGACGAGCTCCCATCAGCGGCAGCGGTACCCAGAGACTTGGTTTACCCGGTTGTTGGTGTCTGTTTATGAACTGAATGAGTACGAGAGTGGCCTCTGCATCCCTACAGCATCCCCTTCATTGAGTCCCGTAGTTCCCCCCTACCCGTGGAGGGTTACAACACCTTGCTGCCCCCGTTCCATCATCCCCGGGTACTCCCAACAGCAGCCGTGGTACTCCCAATTACCACACACTACGGGTGGCATTACGAACTATAACCCCCCTGTAAATACCCCCCTTTTCATTCTAATGGCCGCATGACCCCCGGGTCCAGAGACCCTCAAGCCACAGCGAACCCAGATCCGAGCAGCTCGACTGCTTCCACGGGGGCGGTACGTAAACATCTTTTTATATATAATGTCATATCTCAGAGTTTTGACAGTATAATCATTTCTTACTGGTTTAGGGTGCAAAAATCTGTTAACAGGATCCCCTTAACATATATAGATAATAAACTTTGATAAAGGAGTCCATTTTCCTCATATTTCCTTCTGGAAGCCATTAGGCTGGATTCAGACAGCCATATATCACAGTCTGTGTATGGATCACAATGCCCAGACTGACCGAGGGGGTCTCCTAGCCAACCTCAACTTACATTCTCATAAACGCTGTAAGTTTGGGTTGGAAGGCCCACTGTCAGTCCAGGCATTCTGGTGTGTATGCTGACCATGAAATACACTTTTGTAAACTCGATCTTTGGTATAAGACTTCCCATGTACATGCAGCTACGAGGGGCTGCTGATAAGTCTTTGGCTTTACCTAAAAGGAAACGAGATTGGATGATGAAACTTCACTTTTATTCCACATACTATCCACTGATGTCAGCACACTTCTTACATCGGTATTTCAAGTTCTGTAAGCCTAGCAAAAAGAAGGATTTTGGGTGTATCTCAAACCAGCATCCATAGCAGCCATGGCATCAGAAATGGTGTGAAATTTGGTAGCCTTGAGGTGTTTCTTCAGGTTTGGAAACAGATGATAGTTGGAGGGAGCTAGATCTGGTGAATAAGGTGGGTGGTCAACTAGCTGGAAGCCCAGCTCTGTCAGTTTTGCCGTGGTCGCTTGTGCAGTGCGAGAGGAGGTGTTGTCTTGCAGGAACAAGATTCCTTTGGACAGCTTGCTGCGCCTTTTGGCCTTCAAAGCCGCCTTCAATTGGTCCAAAATATCAATGTAATACCTTGAAGGTAGTCCACTAGCAGCACACCCTCCTTATCCCAGAACACAGACGCCATCACCTTAGTGGCTGATTTTTGCACCCTGAACTTCTTTGGACGAGGAGAACCACTGTGCCTCCACTCTTTTGACTGCTCCTTGTTTTTAGGGTAATACAAATAAATCCAGGTCTCATCCATAGTGACTGGGAGATCCAGGAAGTTCTTATCAATCCGGAAACGCTGACAAGTGGACTGGGAAGTTTTCACTCGCATGCTTCTCTGATGTGCTGTCAAACATTTGGGGACCCACTTTGCAGATAGCTTCCCCATGTCCAAATGTTCATGAATAATGACACAAACACATTCACGGGAAATCCTCATGATGTCTGCTATTGCTTTAGCTGAAATTCATCGATTCTCCAGTATGAGGTTGTGCACAGCATCAACGATCTCCGGAACAAGAACCACTCTCGGTCGTCCAGGACGTTCCTCATCATTGGTGCTGAAGTGGCCCGTTTTAAATTTGGCAACCCAGTTCTTAACTGTGGAATATGAAGGGCATTGATCCCCCAATGTCTGCGACATATCACCATGAATATCCTTCGCGGACTTTCCTTGCAGAAACAAGAATTTTATCACTGCTCTGCTCTTCTCAGTTGCTGTGAATATCATATTAGACTTCGCCATTTTGTTTTCCCGCGTGCTTAAAACACTGTTGCCATAAGCAACAAACACAACATTTTTCAAACATATATTAGACACATAAGGTTTTAATGTGATGCAACAATCGTTACCACAGAAACAAAAAAAAAATCACAAAGCCAAAGACTTCTCAGCAGCCCCTCGTATGTATTAGTTCTAAATAGAATCTCAGCTCTGTCCCTTGTTCCTGACTTCACACTTCCTTACCGACTTTTATCCCTCGCAGGTATTTTCAGGATAAAGCAGGGTTAGGATAATCCCATGTGCTGCTTATGCTGGCAGCTGTAAACCCTTGTGAAATATCTTGATGACATCTAGTATTTCACATCCATATTTTAAATGATGGGGAGTCACACGTGCTGACATAAACTCCATCACAAAGGTAGTGGATCACTTGTCTGTGCCAGCATTAGCAGTCTTATTATGCCTACTGACAGTGCTAGCATCATAAATTGCAACTGTACAGCGGACTTCATCTCAAGGATTTATAACGAGCCGAATAAGACAAGAATCATTCTGGGTTTAAATGCTGCTATATTCAATGTGAATGCAGTAATATTTTGTACATTATGGGCTACATTTAGTAATAATGAAGTATTTTACATCAACAAAATGGAAAAGAGTGACTAAAGAGAATTGTACATCATTTTTAAAACAAAATACATCTTTTAATGAATCTGGAGAATATGGGAATATGGTTTTTATAACAGAACAGCTATATGTCTTCTCCAATAATGTGCACTTTTTTAAACATTGCCTTTGTTAAAGAGTCTAAATTACATTTACAGCTTGACCACATTTACTTATCTCATAATAATTATTTTTTTTAACAAGAAGTAAATTCACAAATGTTTGCACATATTCAAAGTACGGTAGTTTTATCTGCAAGTTTATCCTTTGCAATTTCAGTCTATATGTGGCTTAAACTGATTACTGTACTCAGGTCTGCATGGGTAATATTGCTTGAAAAGTAAAAGGTGATTCTTTTAAAATATTGAAAACATTCTATCACATACAGTTTTTCACAAACACTGACTCCATAGGCTTTTTCTTGTACCATACTTTGACTCCTTTTCGTTACCTTTGGTAGATGATTTTGGTGTTATTAGATTGGATTATTGTATTGCAGTTATGTTCCTGGGCTGATGGAAAAAAATACTATGGAGTACAATGTGAGTGACCAGTGGTGTAACTAGAGTTCGATGGGCCCCGGTACAAAATTAGGACTGGGGCCCACCTCGAGGTACAGGATGATTACGCTGATATTTGGCTCTTTCCCTCAGCACCCAGCTTTCCTATGCTCCGATATGCCTTTTTCCCTCAGTACCCAGCTTTCCATATTCTGATAGCCATCTTGTACTCAGCACCCAGGTTTCCAATGCTCTGCTATACAACTTTCCCTCAGCAACCAGCTTGCCCTTGATATGAGAGCATGGGAAAGCTGGGTGGTGAGGGAAAGATGTATAGCAAAATATGGGAAAGTTGAGTGCTAAGAGAAAGATGTATAGCAGAGCATGGGTGGGTGAGCAAGCACTCAGCATCAGCTGAGCACTGAGGACAAGATGGATATCAGAATATATGAAATCTGGGTCCTGAGGGATAACCGAGCATGGGAAAGCTGGGTGCTGAGTTAAAGATGTATAGGAGAGCATGGGAAAGCTGGGTGCTGAGGGAAAAATGTATAGCAGAGCATGGAAAAAGCTTGTATCTTTGTCCCCCATCCTGGTATATAGCTCTATCCATCTTTTTTATGCTTTAAATAACATTATAGATTTATTCATGTTGCATCTAAAAATAGTAGTTGTGTTTTTTTTTCTTTAAATAATACACAAGTGTTGGTATTTTTAAGAGGGTTTTTTTTGGCCCCTTTAGTATTAATTCTGCTTTTTAGTATCTGAATTTTAAAAATGTCCCACATGTACACATTCACACAAATGCAGACATATACACTAGATTTTTACATACTGTATATGTGAGCATTTTGTACACACTGTATATACAAAGAAATAAGAAATTTGGAAGCCTGACAGCAAACCATGCAGATGAGGAGACCCGGCCACCATTACAGGACAGCAGTGAGGTATATCATCAGTTAAAGGGCAATGGGGGATGGGCAGGAGAGTGTAGCTTTGACGGAGGGGGCAGGAGATTGAAGCTGTGAGAGGCAAATAGGAGGATAGAAGAGGGTAGTGGTGGAGGGGGGCAGGAGAGTGCAGCTGTCGGGGAGGGGGCAGGAGAGTGTTGCTTTGCTGGAGGGGGCAGGCGAGTGCAGCTGTGGGGGAGGGAGGCAGGAGAGTGCAGCTGTGGGGGAGGGGGGCAGGAGAGTGCAGCTGTGGGGGAGGGGGGCAGAAGAGTGCAGTTGTGAGAGGCAAATATGAGGATAGAGGATTGTAGTGCGGCTAGAGTCATCATTCAGGGAGCTCCAGTACTCACTTCAGGTTGCTTTGTGTTCCTCTGGAGCCTCCACTCCTACTACTGCCGACTACAGAGCAATGACAGTGCAGGAGAGAGGGATACAATCTCCTCAGAAGTCTTTGGTATTTCTGCAGCACTCCCTGCATAGGCCTGAGACTTCACAGGGGCTCTGTGCTAGTGGGCTGGGCTTACTGCAGGTGGGCGGGGCTTACTCCTGTTAGGCTCCAGAGCAGTGAATGCAGAGGATGGCTGTGCTGCATAGGAGGCATATATGTCAGCATTTCTCCCCTCTTCTGATGGATGGAATATGCAGCTTATGCGCTGTATGCTGGAGGAGAGACTTATGGGGCCCAGTGCGGGATCCATTGCCCAACAGATGCACAAAGCCAGCAGCTGAGTGATCACTGTGCTGCTATTATTGCTCTCCATGCCCATAAGCCTGCCCACCTCTCAGCACCGGCTTTAGTGGAAAGAGGTGGGCGGGATTATGGGCTTGGAGAGCAATTGCTTAAGTAGCTGGGACATGTGTTAGCTCCAGAACCTGCTGCTGCCTCCTGTGACACCGCAATTTGCAGCGCAGGGACCAGACAGTTAGTGCTGAAATATATTTCAGCTGGATCTATGTACTTGGACGCACATCCAGCTGAAACAAGTGCTGAGTTTCTCGAGCCCCCGGCCCAGTCGCAGTGGCAACCCCTGCGACCACGATTGTTACGCCACTGTGAGTGAGTGAAGACTCTATTGATGCATCCAAAATATTCTGAAAGCTTGTCACACGGCGTTTGGCTCATAACTCGCGGAGTGTCATGGCGGCATCAGACGCTGTTCACAGAACAGACTAACACTCAACACTGTGAATTCTCTGGTGCTTCTGAGTTATACATGTGTGTTCATTTGTGATCAGGCTGGTAGGAGTTAATTCCTACTTGTCGCTGCTTACCTTTGGGACCATATGTTGTGAGAAGACTTATCACAGCTACTCCCCACCTTTTTAAGATGGAGGAATCTGTCTTTCCATGTCGACAATAGCTTTTTTAACACCAGTCCATGTGCGGTTGTATCCCAGTCCTGTTGGGGATTGTAGTGCTTTGTGCATGCTTGTCCTTATCTGTGCGTTCTACCACTCCTGTCCCGACACACCCCTGGGTTGTTGTCCAGGGTTGTCCAAGAACATGGCTCGGAAGGCGGCCTAGATATCGTCACCATCAGATATATCTCTGGGATCAGAGACAGCTAGGGCCCCCCTAGCCTGAGGGCCAGTTTAGGAGCCACAGTCCCCGGTTATTCCATCACAACCCATGACAAAGCTGTGCTACTGCATAATGGTAGCAATTATGCCTCAGTGACTGTAAGGCTTTCTGTGCACTTGAATGAAAGCAATGAGAATTTAGACTTTATTCTCAAGAAGTTTAGCTACAAGAACCAAAAATGGTCAATATTGATGATCTGAAATTTCTTTCTTTGCTCTTTGGTCAGGATGGAGGTTACAATAAGTACACATGATTTTTGTGTAAATGGGACAGCCAGGATAGGTCTCACCACTAGAGTCAAAAAAAGTGGCCTACGAGAACATCTTTGCAACCTGGACTCAAGAACATAGTTGCAGAAGATTTATTTTATCCCACTAAGGATTCTCAATGCCACTAAGCCACATTAAACTTGGACTGATGCAGCAGTCTGTGAAAGCTCTACTAAAAGAATGGGAAACTGTTAAGTACCCGTGTACTAAGTTTCAGGGACTGTCCGAAGCAAAACTGAAGGAAGACATTTTTGTAGGTCCGGTTTTTGGAAACTCATTAAGGAGGCAGTGTTCAAAACAAAAAAGAAATCTCTTGAGTAAAGGGCTTGAGATTCTTTTAAACATCAAGTTAAGAAATTTCTAGGTAACAACTAAGATTCAAAATTTAAGTCCATCTCGGAAAACATGCTCAAGCCTTGGGTTGTCTGATGATTTTGAAGTTACATTTTTTACAATCCCATTTAGACTACTTTCCGAAAATCTTGGTTCTGTTAGTGAAGAGCAAGAAGAAAGTTTTCACCAGGGGATCAATAAGACAGAACATCGATACCAAGGTAGATGGGGCAGTACTGCTGGATGCTTCACAGAGAAGATCCGCAGGCTTTCTACAAAAGAAAGGGTATCAAAAGGCTTGGAGATAAAAGAAAAAGACGCAAAAATTAATTTCCAACAAAAGTTGCAGAATGAGTGGTTCAATATATTTTTATATATAATATTGTTTGTATTTTTGGCAACAAAAAAGACTTTTCTTGTTTATCTCGCTTTTTTACGTAATTTCACATGCGTTTTATGCAAAATCCATACCTGTTGGTTAAAAATAGAAGTGTTTGTTTTTTGATTTTTTTTTTTAAATTAGGATATAAGGAAACAGAAATCAGTCACTGGATTTGAAAACAATTTCATTAAACCCAAATTTTGCATTTGATACTAATGTAACATAACGCTGATCAGTCAAAACGTTAAAACCAGGCCTAATATTGTGTAGTCCTATCGTGCCACCAAAGGAGCTGGATATGTTGTAACCAGTGCAGCAGGTGTCCTGTGGTATCTGTCACCAAGACATTAGCATTAAATTCTTTAAATTCTGCATCTTATGATCAAGAACTCCATAGATCAGACTTGTTTTACAGCAAATACCACAGATGTTTGATTGGATTCAGATTTAGGGAATTTGGAAGCAAAGTCAACACCTTAAATATATTGTCATGTTCCTCAAACCATTCCTGAACAGGTTTTGCAGAGTGGCAGATTGCATTATGCTGCTTACAGAGCTCACTGTCATCAGAGAATACTGTTGCCTTGAAGAAATTTACTTGGTTGGCATCAATGTAGGTAGGTGAGGTGAATTCTAGGACTCTAGGTTTTCCAGCAGAGCACTGCACTGCCATTGCCATCTTGCTTTCTTCCCATAGTGTAACCTTATGCCATCTTTTCTTCAGGTTAGTAATACACACATTCAGCTGTTCACATCAAATAGGCTACCTTTCACTCTCCATGGGAATCAATGAGCTTTGGGTGCTTAGGACCCTAGTTCTGGTCACACTTGGGAAAGGTCCCCCAAACTCATTAGACTAATGTCGGACAAACTTAATGATATAGACTGGTTTGTACAACACTCTAATGTGTATGGGAGCCCAGGACAATTTAATGTCTCAAGAGACACCGATCTGGTATGGGCAATTTCGGACTGCCATTCATTTGTTCTACTAACGATATGCCACCATCAGATACGTGGCCCTTTAGAAAACACAGAAAAGCTCAGCTAGCCAAGCAATCCTGTGTATGGGAGAGAAAGGCCGAGATGGCTGCTGGGTGAACAACCGGACGAAGCATCGTTCAGCTGACAGCCATCTTGTGTATGACGGGGCTTAAGTACTAACCAGAACATGCACAAGCCATGCTATTATAATGATGCTGTAGTCAGTCATCCTGAAAGCAGAGCAACTCTTACAAGAGGTAAATTGTGATCGCAGCAGATGCACTTCAAGAATTGAGTATTAATTCGCTACCGAATATATACATACTTTTGGCAATTGTCTATCTATTGTGATAAAGTTATGCACTTCACCTTTCAATCATTTTAATGTTATGTTCGATTTGTATATATGAGTGTTGCCCATTTTTTGGGAACATAATGATATAATTAATAAAAAAAAAATGTGTGCACTGTGCAGTCACTCTGTGTTCATTATTATATTGACCATATATCAAAATGACAAAATAAATAATACATACCCTTACAATGATCCTTTCAGAGACATGTGCTACTACTAAAAAGGGCTCCTCCTTAGTTACAGCATAAAGACCAACCACCAACATGAAATACCTGTGAAAATGGCAACCACAAAAAAGAAGCACAAAATTAACACAAATAACACTTAGCTGCTCCTGCGGTGATTAGTTCCTATAATAACAGCATCCCCAAATGATCCCTAAAAAAAAAGTGAATGGTTTTAAAGAGTTTGTCCTCTAGGGATCCTTTTCCTAATGTAAAGGAGGACAAGATTTTGCAACTAATGGTGGCCATTTTCTACTTTGAGGGGGAATGTGTTTGGTCATCTAGTCACCCACCATTACGTAAGTATATGCAGACACTTCCCTCTTTTTTTTTTATTGTTGCAAGTTGTGTGAGCCTACCACATGTTATTATAAGTCTACTATCCTATGATACTGCTAGTTGGGGGCAGAAAACCTAAATCAGGTTTGGACTTGCAGCCATAAAATAGATAAAATGTGTCCGCCATAACGCCGTGTAAATGAAGCCTTATGACTGTCAATCAGGAGTTGCTTAGTGCTGCCGGTTGGCATGTGTAAAACCAGCCTACTCTCATAATAAGGCCTCTTCTCCACTAGCGTTTTTTTCTCCAAATTCCCTCGCATTGAGAAACGGTTTGCAATCTTGCAAATGGTTTCCTATGAGGCTGTCTCCATTTCCCCGTTTTTTAAGGACTCTACACAGGCTCTCCATGAAATCGCAGCATGCTGCGATTTTATGCGATTCTCAGCTCTCTCACCCCCATGCAAGTCAGAATCCGGGTGGCATGCGCATGTCACACGGATCCTGACACTTGCATACCGGGTCAGACTGGCTACCGGAGGAATCTCCTGTAAAACCAGGCCTGACCGCTGTTGCCTGCACTGAACCCCGGAGCTGTCCCCTGAGCTCCAGACTGCAGCCTGAACAGCGAGCGCCGAGTGATGGATTCCCCGGCGATTGCTGGTCAGGTCAGCACAGCTGCAAACAGATCAGGCAGACGCTGGAGCTCAGATTACAGCTCTGGAGCCGAGTCCAGGACTGGTTTTACAGGAGATTTCTCCCGTAGCCAGCCCTACACTGCTTACCTAAAAACTCACATAGCACTCGCATAACGCTCACATGTCATACGGATGCTATGTGAGGAAAAAAACACACACTGTACGCATATCACACGCAGATCACACGCAGGATACTCGACTCACATGTTCAGCCGAGTATCGCTATGATTTAAAAAACGCTAGTGGAGAAGAGGCCTAACACTATTGTGCTTACATCGGTTGGTGGGAAGTCAAGGCTCTTTTGGGGCAGGAATGCAGACATAATCTCTACGTTTTCATTAATTTTATTGAAGACTTTGACCCTCATAGATATAAAAGAATGGTAAGAATTGTAGCTTATCTTGGTATGATTAGTTACATGGTCATTGTGGCAGGCATTATGGTACTTCTGCCTTTGGCTGCTTTCACACCTCCGGTTTTAGCAGAGCCGGCCAATCCGGCTCTAAAACCTATGCAACGAATGCGGCAACAAAACCGCATCCTTTGTATAAGTTTTTTACATGTGTCCTGTCCGGTTTTTGCCGCTTGCGGCGGGCTACTGAGCATGCGCAGTGAAAAAAAACGCATGTGGCGGCCGGATGCGTTTTTTGCCACACCGCATGCGGCATCCATAGGCATGCATTGCAAATCGCGCCGCATCGGCCGGATGCGGCGCGATGCGGGTTTTTTTGCCGGACAAAAAAACGTGCCTACAACGTTCCATCCGGCCGCCTTATCGGCTAAATCTGCCGCATGCGGCAAAAAACGGACGGAACGCAAGCCCATGCATCACAATACGGTACTAATGTAAGTCTATGCAAAAAAATCGCAACCGGCGGCAAAAAAAAACGGTTGCGTTTTTTCTGAAAATCGCCGGATTGTGCCGCACAGGAAAAAACGGATGTGTGAAAGCAGCCTTTGGTACACACTATTGCTGATTTTGTGGTTACTGAGGTTGTCTCATGGTGACAAGGTGGGTTCACCAGTATCTGTGCACTACAGTTGTAACAAGGATGGCAAATGGGAATTACTGCAGATAAATGCCAGATAATGCACCTGACAGCAATCATATCATCAAGCACATGCTTTGTACACCACCTCTGATCTGGATTTGGTTTTCCTTTCTTCCTCATATTATTTGCTGTAGTTTCACTAAAATGTAACCTTCCCAGGGTTACTTTAGTGACCTGGTCTGGGGGCAGATTTACCCTACAAAACAAAAATACAGACAATAAAGAATATGGACATTTTGGTAAAGTGAATTGTTCAATTTAGAGCACAACTTTCAATCCTAAAATTCTTTTTTTTTCTTATTTTAAGAAACCTAAAATACTTTATCATATAATATTTCCACAATGCTCATAGGTTGTGTGGTTATCACACAAAGTCTATTAGTCACAAAGAAGGGTATTGTCCTCTATGCTTATTAAAACAGTTTTCGTCACTGCTGTGCTATTGACATTCTCTTGAACACATACCCTTCACTCACTGTTTATGCTTTTCAAAATTCAATATTTGTATACTGTACTATCTATGAGCCAATCAGGCTATGTACCCAACAGTTGGTACTTGTCTGTAATTGTTTTTTTTTTTTGTTAATTTTAACCCTTTCACAACATCCGCCCACAACCACCATACATGCTCAGGTCTGTCAACTGATTAGCTCAGGTCTGTCATCAGTCAATGGAAATGTCGCGGGCGGCGGGGCGCTGCGCTCACCACGCTTGGGTCCGGCGCTGCTGCTCGAGCGGTGGGCCGGATCCAGGGACTCGAGCGGCGCTCCTCGCCCGTGAGTGAAAGGGGTAGTTTGGTTTGGGGATTTGGTCCGTGACGCCACCCACGGGTTGTGGTGAGGTTGGGCACCACCGCTGCTATTGACGGGGATCCCGGGAGCGATGGTAGGGAGCAGCTTGGATGTTTCTCTCCCCTCCGTGGGTAGGGGGTTGGTGGTCCCGAGGCCCGGTGAGGTGTCGGGGAGGCAGGGTTGGCAAGGTGCAGGGTCGCTTGGACTGCGTAACGCGGTGCCGGATGGCACGGTAGTACTCACTCAGCCACAAATGGATGCAAAGTCTCTGTAAACCAAACGGCTGGATGGACGGGTCCCGCAGCTGGCTGCTGTGGTTTCTCCCGGACGGTTGGTGGTGGCTGCCTTTCCCTGCACCTTTGTGTATGTTCGGTCCCGATGGCTTCCCACCAGTAACCCGCTCCCCAGCGTGTATATGTGCCGGAGGAGCCCTTTTGCCCACAGGCTCTGGCCCTTGGAACCCTAGCTGTGGCGGTAGCTGTATTTCCTTTTTGCTGGTTGGACGGTTGCCTTCAATCGGGTCTTGGCTGTTAGGAAACCCCTGGGGTTCCGGTCACTGACGGATTTGACCTATTTAACGGCGACTCCAAGCCTGGTCGGGGTCCGCAGGCCCTGCCGGTTTGTACTGGCTTCACTTCGCTCCCCGGTTCAGTACCGGCGGGCCACTGCCCGTCCCCGGTCCTACGGTTCCACGTTGATCTGCCTCTCCTGCAGACGGCCACCACTGTCTGCCAACCTTGCTCTAGGTGCCCGGGCCACGTACCCGGACACAGTCAGTTCGCTCCACTACTACTACTTTACTCCTCACTCTTCCACTTCCCTTACTCAACTGCCTTCCTTTTCCCGCCTCCAGGACTGTGAACTCCTCAGTGGGTGGGGCCAACCACCTGGCTCCACCCCACCTGGTGTGGACATCAGCCCCAGGAGGGAGGCAACAAGGATTTTGTCTCTGACTGATGTGCCTATCTCGGGGTGGGGGTGCATGTTGTTGTACCTGTGACGACCTGGCTAGTCCAGGGCGCCACAGAAATATAGGAGTCTTCCATATTACTTATAAAACAAAGGCTCTGGAAAAGCACTCTGGCTAACCCTTCCCCCTCCCATCCCCCCAAAAAGAAAAGAAATCCAAGAAAATTTGCTCTCCCAAATCCACATGCCCCACTCCCTTCTGAGCCCAACAGTGTGCCTAAACCACATGTTTGGCATTTCTATAGTGAAGATAGGAGAATTTATAGCGTGCATGTCTGCAGAAGCATGACCTGGGCGCAATCTATGGGCACTACAACATATTGGGCACTACAGTTTACTGCGCACTACAATGGCAGATTTGCAATTTTCACTCAGCAACATCCTTTACTGCTTGTTTCTGGAAAATACCTAATGGGACAAAACCATTTCTGCACCTGTAGATAAATTACAAATTAAGGCTATGTGCGCACCTGCAGATTTACCGTGGATTTTGCTGCGGATTTGCTGCAGACAATGTGTCTAACATTTCTGCAGTCAATCACCAGCAAAACCTATGGGTATAAAAAAATGCTGTGCGCACACTGCGTTTTTTTATACCTGCGGATTTACTCGCGGATTTTCCGCTGTGGAATTAATGTGCATGTCACTTCTTTTCTGAATCCGCACCAAACCGAAGCAAAACCGCATGCGGATTTGGTTGCAGTTTTTTACCGCAGGTGCGGGATTCTTTGAGAGGGTCCGGATTTTCCTTGAGAAAAAGTCACTTTCTAGTGTACAGTCATGGCGAAAAGTTTTGAGAATGACACCAAAATGATATTTTCACATGATCTGTTGCCCTCTGGTTTTTAATTGTGTTTGTCTGATGTTTACATCACATACAGAAATATAATTGCAATCATATTATGAGTACCAAAAGGTTATATTGACAGTTAGAATGAGTTAATGCAGCAAGTCAATATTTGCAGTGTTGACCCTTCTTCTTCAGGACCTCTGCAATTCTCCCTGGCATGCTCTCAATCAACTTCTGGACCAAATCCTGGCTGATAGCTGTCCATTCTTGCATAAGCAATGCTTGCATTTTGCCAGAATTTGTTGGTTTTTGTTTGTCCACCCGTCTCTTGATGATTGCCCACAAGTTCTCAATGGGTTTAAAATCTGGGGAGTTTCCAGGCCATGGACCCAAAATCTCTATGTTTTGTTCCATGAGCCATTTAGTGATCACCTTTGCTTTATGGCAAGGTGCTCCATCATGCTGGAAAAGGCATTGTTGGGCACCAAACTGCTCTTGGACAGTTGGGAGAAGTTGCTCTTGGAGGACATTCTGGTACCATTCTTTATTCATGGCTGTGTTTTTAGGCAAGACTGTGAGTGAGCCGATTCCCTTGGCTGAGAAGCAACCCCACACGTGAATCGTTTCAGGATGCTTAACAGTTGGCATGAGACAAGACTGGTGGTAGCGCTCACCTCTTCTTCTCCTAATAAGCTGTTTTCCAGATGTCCCAAACAATCGAAAAGGGGATTCATCTGAGAAAATGACTTTACCCCAGTCCTCAGCAGTCCACTCACCGTACCTTTTGCAGAATATCAGTCGGTCCCTGATGTTTTTTCTGGAGAGAAGTGGCTTCTTTGCTGCCTTCCTTGAAAGCAGGCCTTGCTCAAAGAGTCTCCGCCTCACAGTGTGTGCAGAAGCACTCACACCAGCTTGCTGCCATTGCTGAGCTAGCTCGGCACTGCTGGTAGTCCGATCCCGCAGCTGAAACAGTTTTAAGATACGGTCCTGGCATTTGCTGGTCCTTCTTGGGCGCCCTGGAGCCTTTTTGGCAACAATGGAAGCTCTCTCCTTGAAGTTCTTGATGATGCGATAGATTGTTGACTGAGGTGCAATCTTTGTAGCTGCGATACTCTTCCCTGTTAGGCCATTTTTGTGCAGAGCAATGATGGCTGCACGTGTTTCTTTAGAGATAACCATGGTTAACTGAAGAGAAACAATGATACCAAGCACCAGCCTCCTTTTAAAGTGTCCAGTGGTGTCATTCTTACTTAATCATGACTGATTGATCGCCAGCCCTGTCCTCATCAACACCCACACCTGTGTTAATGGAACAATCACTAAAACAATGTTAGCTGCTCCTTTTAAGGAAGGAATGCAATGATGTTGAAATGTGTTTTGGGGGTTAAAGTTAATTTTCTTAGCCAATATTGACTTTGCAAGTAATTGCTGTTAAGCTGATCACTCTTTATGACATTCTGGAGTATATGCAAATTGCCATTAGAAAAACTTAAGCAGTAGACTTTGTAAAAATTAATATTTGTAGCATTCTCAAAACTTTTGGCCATGACTGTACACATGGCCTAAGCTCACTAAAGAAGGATTCTGCTCTTCTGGCACTTAGAGGATCTGTATATGGAGTCCGCAAACTATTGTAAAAACATTTGTACTGCAAGAGTCAAATAGCGCTATGTCACTCCTCAGTCTCGCCGTGTGGCTAAGCAGCACTGTACAGCCACATGTGACATATTGCCATGCTCAGCAGAAATTTTTGACAACGTTTGGTGATATTTTATTAATTTTAATGTGTGAAAATGTAAAATCTGAGGCTAAAACTAAATTTTTGTGGTAAAAATATCATTATTTTGTTCTTCACCGCTCAATAGTATAAAAGTCTGTGATGTGAATATAATCACTGCACCCTTATATGAATTCCTCGAGTGGTGCAGTTTCTAAAATGTGGTCACTTATGGGGAGTTCTGCTGTTCTGGCACCTCAGGGGCTCTGCCAATGTGACATAGCACCTACAAACCATAACAGCAAAATGTGCACTCCAATATGGCACTCCTTCCCTTCTGAGCATTGCACTGTAGTTTTTCACCACATATGGAGTATCAGTGTACTCAGGAGAACTTTTGAAACAAATTGTATCATTTGTTTTCTCCTGTTACTCCTTTGAAAATAAATATGGAGCCAAAGCAACATTTTAGTTAAAAAAAATGGTAATTATCATTTATTCAGCTGTCAATTTTGTGACTTGCCTGAAGGTTAAAAATGCTCACTAATAGACCGCCGGATCCAAAATTCCACAGAGTCTCCCAAATCAACTGTGTCTTCTCCCAAAACACCCCCCCACGGGACGACGCTGGGGACACCAATTCGCCTATCCTCGTAGCTCCGAAGAAAGCCCAGGAAAACGGCAACCGAAACAAAACCAATTCAAAATAGGAAACACACACTCGCTCCAGCTGAACACCCAGCTCTTCCAGCAGCTGGAATGACACCGGCCTCCGACTGTCCAGTCTATGAAGCCCCTTCCTCAAGCCCCTCACAGCTTGTCGAACCAAAACATTCTTTGTTATGTCAACAACCCCCCGCAATTTACAACCAAACGCAACCCCTGCCATAAACCGATTAACCCTGGAAAAAGACCACTGACCGGAAGCCATCCGGCACATCCAACAAAGCAAAGCGCCTACAGAATCCTCGGCAGACTCCCCCGCCCCATTCCTGCTTCCAATTTGTCCATTCCATCCAAGCTGCTTCATGCGCAGCCCACGTGCCAGGGGCCAATGATGCTCTGATCAACGAACTTGCCTCTCGAACACCAATTCCAAGAGCTCCGCCGGCCAGATGCTGCCAGCGGACTCCGCTTCCGGTGCCAGGCTCCAAAAACGATCCCACTGCAAGCGAGAAAGGGAATCAGCAATGGAGTTCTCAACCCCCGGTACATGCACTGCCACAACCCACGCATTAAGACAAAGGCACCGCAACACAAAGTACCGCAACAAGCGGACCACCGGAGGAGACGCGCCCGACAGGTTATTAATTGCCATGACTACCGACATATTATCACAGTGAAAACGAATTTTTCTGTTGCTGAAATGCTCTCCCCAAACGGACACTGCCACCACAATTGGAAAAAACTCCAACAAAGTCAAATTCCGTGTAAACCCTGCTTCATGCCAAGCCGCGGGCCACTCTCCCACGCACCATCTGCCGCCAAAGTAAGTTCCAAAGCCCTTACCCCCCGCGGCATCGGTGAAGAGCTCACAATCAAAATCATCTAAGACTTCCGCAATCATTAGCGACCGACCATTGTACTTCTCTAAAAAACTGCCCCATACCGCCAAATCCTCCCTAAGGTCCCGAGTCAACCTTATGTAATGCCTTGGGGAGCGCGCTCCAGCGGTCGCCGACGCCAACCTTCGTGAGAAAACGCGGCCCATGGGCATGATGCGGCAAGCAAAATTAAGCTTGCCCAACAAAGACTGGAGGTCCCTCAACTGGATTTTTCTAAGACGCACAGGCGATCCCACCTCTGCCCGCAAAGCTGAGATCTTTTCTTCAGGCAGCCTGCACTCCATCAACACAGTATCAATAGTGATACCCAAAAAATTCAGACAAGTACACGGGCCTTTCGTCTTATCCTGAGCCAAGGGGACCCCGAACCGGCCAGACAACCACTGCATCGTCCCCAACAACGTCTGACACACTGCCGACTCAGCGGGGCCGATAAACAAAAAATCGTCAAGATAATGGATCGCCGACGAGAGCTGCGCCACATCACACACTGCCCATTCTAAAAAGGAACTGAACGCTTCAAAATAAGCGCAAGAAATGGAACACCCCATTGGTAAACAACGATCAACAAAATAGGAACCATCCCAAAAACAACCCAACAGGTGCATACTCTCAGGATGCACCGGCAGCAAGCGGAATGCCGATTCGATGTCCGTCTTTGCTAGCAATGCTCCCCGACCACATTTCCGAACCCAGCTGACGGCTGCGTCAAACGAGGTATAAACCACCGCACAGAGGTCTGGGTCAATGCCATCATTCACCGACAAACCCTTGGGGAACGACAAATGCTGAATGAGCCGAAATTTGTTCGGCTATTTCTTTGGGACGACCCCTAACGGAGATACTACCAAATTGGGAATGGGGGGAGATGCAAACGGACCCGCCATCCGCCCACAAGCAACCTCCCCAAAAAGCTTTTTAGCCACAACCTCTGGGTGTCGCCGCGCCGACAACAAATTCTTTAACTGAAACGGAACAACATGAGGAGGGGGAGGGATCCAGAAACCAACACGAAAACCATCCTCCAACAATACCGCCTTATCCCGCTTAGGGTATCTATCTAGATAAGGGGCCATCTCGTGAAGCCTCACCGGGCTCACCCCCTTTTCCCAAATCTCCCCCTGCCTTGGGCCTACCCTTCTTAAAGCAACGAGCTGCTCCATGGGAGGACCCTCCACAACCTGAACACTGATGCTTAAACTTGCAGGAGTTTCCAAACTTGCACTGGCTGTCGTTAAACTGCCAGCACACCCCTGCCTTTGCTCCAACACCCCCTGCCTGGGTCCCCGCTCCCCCAGCAGTATTGTGGCCGGCCGACCCGGCCCCCCCGTGAAAGGGCTGACCATAACGAGCCGGAGCCCTGACTTTTAACCATAAACCAATATCCTTCTGATCCCAACGGATACTGGGCCGCACAGCTTTCCGCTGCCTAAATTGTTCATCGTACCGCAACCAAGTCTGCCCACGATAAATCCTATGAGCTTCCGCTATAGCATCCATGTAGCAGAATAGCCCAGAACAATTATCCAGCGCCTTTTCGCCAATGACGCTAGCTAGGATCGCAAAAGCCTGCAACCAGTTAACAAACGTTTGAGGGATCAGCCGCCACCTCCGCTTTTCTTCCTCCTCCTTCTTGCTATCATCCTTCTTTCTCTTATCTAAATTAAACTTCTCCAAAGGAAGGAGGGAAAACATTTCCACGTATTCATCCTTCCAAATCTTCTCCTTCACTTCCTTCTTTAAATGCGCCCCCAGAGGGACCTCAAAGCAAACGTACACCTCCCCTCTGGCCCTATCATCCAAAATAATCCTATCTCCCTCCTTATCCTTCTCCTTTTGCCCGGGATCCGCCACACTATCCCCAGCAACCACCTCGCTTCCCGTCGGTACCACAACCACAGCCGATGCTGCCGCCCCAGAACCCGGCACCCACGCTGGGACAGGAGACCCGGTCGCCCCCTGACTCACCCCATCCAACTGCGCCAACAAATCACGCACACCCTTCAAAACATTGCTCAGACTACCGACATCAAACCCCGCCGCGCTCGGCCCCGCGACCCCCAGACCCCTCATGACGCCCTGCGCCTGGCCCCTGCTCACTCCCGGGGAAACTAAACTAGGTGAGGATGCACAAAACATAGAGGAGTACTCACCAAGCTGCGTCGGTACATGAGACCCACCAGCCGAAAATCCTGACTCCAGACGACGATCTCCTCCAGAATGGCCCAGCACGGAAACGTCTTCGGCAGCTCGACCAGGGGGGACCCGGGAGCGACCCGGGAGCGAACCGGATAATGAGATGCAGGACGACTCCCCTCAGATGCCGACCGTGAAGGCGACCTCCTCCTGGATCGCGACCTCGACCGGGATGACGCAGGCCCCTGCCGTGCGGGCGAATTTCTCCCCGTTGCTGACCTCCCTGATGGCGACCCGCTCCTCCGCGTCGAAGGGGACCTGAACCTGGACCGCGACCTCCTCTCTGGCGATGATCTCCGCAGCTGCGATGCCCCACTCCTGGCAGTATCCTCGAACCCAGCGCGCGCTGTCATCCTGGAAGCTGCATCCATCCTGGGCTCGACAGGTGATGTTCCTTGCAGGGTCGTACTCCACATTCCCGGCCCCGGAGGCCCCGCAGAAACTCCATCTCCATGCTGTCTAGCAGTCCCCCCGACAGGAGCATCGCCAGGGAGGACCGCCGCCATTTTGTTGTAGCTCGAAGCAGTAGAGGCAGCTGAGCCGGTCACATGACCCCTGGAGGGACCGCCCACCGCCGCAGGTCCTGAACGCCGAGCAGGATTCCTCCCTCGCCTGCTCCTGCCAGCTGCTGCAGGTGGATTCTTCTGGTGAGGAGGGTCCCCAGAGGGGCTCCTACGGCGCCGCTGAGGACCAGGAGCAGCATCAGGCGAGAACCTCTCCGGTGCCCTCGCCCTGCGCCCACTCCGGAGCGGTGGGGGGTCAGCATCAGACACCGCATCCGGACCTCCCAGGATCTACCTCAACGCTGTCCTGATCGCCGCTCCATCTGCGCCGCCGGCAGCAGCCCGAAGCTGCTCCAGGAGTCCTGCAACCGATGCCATCAGATCAGGGGGAGACCAGGTGAGGTGACACGGGGACCTTCTCTAACGGTACCTTGTGCCGAAGTAGCGCCCCCCCCTTTCTCCCTGGACATATATACAGCCCCCACCCTGTCCCCTCCCCTGGCCCTATAGATCCACCCCCCCCTAAACTCTTGACCCCGCACAAGCTCGCTCTTTCTATAGAAAATCATTAACCCCTTGCTGCCCTGCAAAGGTGAGTCATGGGTCACTACGCCCATGGCTCTGCCCCGGCTCCGTTCAGCCTGTTATGCAAAGCTGGGGTGGTGGCAGAAGGTCTGGGAACAACCTAGTCAGTAACAACTGAGGTGAACATGGAGGAAATGTAGTGGTTTGTGATAATGGAACTATCACACAGAGTTTTGCACAAACTTCACCGATCTGTTCACATTGCAAACTCAGATACTCCGCCTGGTGGTTTCATTGGTATATGGGATCAACATAGGCAGACACGGGCATCGACCTGCTGTGTGCTGATTCATAGGCAGGCTAGCAAGAGTTAAAGGGGTTATCCGGCTTATTTTGACTTTTTTTTATTATTACCCTATTGGGCTACATTGGGACAGGTAAGTAGATAGTGCGCACTTACCTGCCCTGCTGTCAGCCCCTCTCCCCCGGCTCAGAGTGGTCATGTGACCACTCCTGCCACGATTTTGCTGCTTCCGGTCATTTCATGTCAACTTGGGAAATAAAATGTTGACATGCAAATCTGGGAACAGCATGTTGCCGCCCTTCTGGACGGGTACAGTGCGTGGAGTTTCTGCCCCCTTCCCTGCACCCTCCCACACATTTCCTCGCACCCTGTACTCTCCCCGCCCACGGTGTCACCGCCAGCATCAGGCCCCCTGCTCAGGATAGCAGGAGTGCCCGTGCAGTCTGTGTCCCGCTCCAGCCCCGGAGTGCTGATACTGCAGGAGTGCACTGCAGTATCAGCAACTTCTTACCCTCAGTGCTGGCAGCCGCGGGGATGACATTACCTGCTGTGACAATCTTCGCTTCACTCCTGACGTCAGCGCTGTCACTGCCTTCTATGCCCGCTGCGTTCTCACGTCACTAGCGGTGACGTCACGGGCGAAACTGCTGAGAATGCGGCGGACATAGAAGTCAGTGACAGCGCTGACGTCAGCACTGCAGGAGATCGTCACAGCAGGTAATGATCTCATCTAACCTCATGACGTCGGCGCTCGTCATCCCCTGCAGTCACCTGGGCTGACCTATTGATGTTAGCTCAAGTCACTGCACTACTCTCTCAGCCAATGGGGAACATTCTGTTCTTCATTGACTGGGACAGTGACTATGGTATGGATCATCGTGGGACCCCCTTATTGGATTACGCCGGACCTGGAATTGATTGTTCTTTTCAATAAATTGGTGAAAGAGGGAATGTGTTGGGGAGTGTTTTTTCAAATAAAACTTTTTTTGTTGTCTATTTTTTTTTTCATTACTGACTGGGATTGTGATGTCAGGTATCTGATAGACGCGTGACATCACTAACCCCAGGGCTTGATGCAGGTG